>NC_083707.1:7847651-8150681 GCF_033118175.1 Dama dama
TCTCTCTGCTGACAGCAAGAAATACATTTCAAGTGGACACAAATTTGTTTCATTTATTTCATTATGTCATTGAATTCTAAATTTAAAATATGACTAAATTGCAAAGAGCCACGTGACTTGATGTTACTACACACTAATATGTGTTGAATATTTTGATGTATGCAAGTAAATATCATGCTACATAAACATTTGTCTTTATATGGAAAATTACCGAGATACTAAAGAAATAGATTGCTTTACATTATTAAAATGTTTAAAAGCATATGGCATATAAAAGAACATCATTTTGACATATCAAGATAGAATGGCTAACAATGTACTAGCATTGCATTATATATAGCTTACACTGGTATTTCAATTGTTCTCAACTCAATTTCCTGTCCTAACTGCAACTAATAGCCTCAGGGTAATCACTCCTTATATTTGTGAGGTCTGTACTAAGTTGTCAAGCAGCTGGAGTCAATATAAAGAGACAAGAAGCATTTTTCTTTCTAAAGGTAAAGATACCTTTAAAAAGTTCAATATTTTCAGTTCTAGATATGATCATTCTATTTCATACTTTAATGGGATTGCAAGTTATTTTTATTCTATGAAGACAGTTCACTTGTCCATCATTTTCTATATTTTCTTCAATTAACAGAAACATATTTAATGGCTCAAATAGCCATACTTATGAATCAACCATGCAGTTTTCAGACCAAAAAGAGAATTTTAACTATTTTCCTCCATTTTATTTTTCTCAATTAAAAAGAAAAGAAGTCAAGTGAGTCAGAAAATCAAAAACTGGAGAAAAAAAGATTCACATTTGAACTTAGATGACTCTTGTGATTACAAGGGTCAAACCCTCTACCTCTCAAGTAAATAACAAACGTGGTGTGTTGTAAATCTGCTTGAGATTTACAATATGAAACGTTACTATCACAATAAGGCTATGGCAACATACTGTTTTCCAGTATATTTAGAATATGTGTGGCAAAACAGGCCTAGTTAGTTTTTAATATTCTTTCTAGTATTAAATAGAATGTGGCATACATGGGTATCGATATAAATTTTAATGAATCACCTCCTCTGATATATAAGAGGAGCTGGATCTAGGAGATGGCGTTAGGAGTCTAGAGCTGTCCGATTACTTCATGATTTATGGCTCTGTAGATAGATGCCTCCAGTGTTGTCCCCTCTTTTTCTTACCGTTTCACTGTGTTTATGTCGACAATTACATGTCGGTCATTTACCTTGGAACGAGGGACCGGAAGAGTCAGCGATGGGTTTGTCCAATGGCCACGGACCCCGCCCGTGCGTCTGGGCCCTTTCGCTCCCAGACCGGATGTTCTGTGCACACGTGTCTGGACTGGAAAGGCTGGCTTATCACGGCGAAGCCTGTAGGCACAGCTCTGTCCTCAGTGCTCACAGCTCTATACTCAGTCCTCACAAGTGCTTTCGGGAAGATACCTCTGTCTGGTCTAGAAAAGTTGTTAGAAATAATTTTGAAGTCTATGCATCTATGAGGAGCAACTGTTAGGAGAATGGCCGTTAATCATGTAGAATTTGTAGGGCAAGAAAGAACAAGTGGTAAAAACAGAAATACTCCAAAACTCAGTGGTTTCCTCATATCATTCTCTACTATATACATCGCCCCTCATCACTCTGAAAAAGAGACTTGGAAGCTGCAGCTGAAATATCCAGGGTATGATGCCTCACTTTTCTATACCATCATTAGTAAATATTGTTGTGGAGTAAGACCTGTCATTTCATGTGAGTCTGTTAGACAGCATGGCCCTTTGTAGTAATGCAAAAAATAATATTTTTTATTTTCATTTTTTCTTAATAATATTTTTTAAATGCTAATCTAAGAACATCACTAAGAAAAGACTCAGATAGGTAAATAGACAATAGATAGAGATAAATATTTCATTTCTAGAAGCACAGGGCTTTTATTTTTAATATGCTGTAATTTTTTAAACACCATTAAAAAATAATATGGTCTCTTATGTTTCACCAAGAATAATATCTCCTTTTGGCAATTGGGAGAAGGAAAGTTAGATCTTGTTGTTTCTTTTTTTCCCCTTTTAATTTATGCCCTGATTTTTTTCTTTTATTTTCTTTCTTTCTCTCTTTTTTTCTGGCCACATAGTATGTGGGGCCTTAGTTCCCTGACCAGGGATTAAACTCACACCCTCTACACTGAGACAGTGGAGTCTTAGCCCTGGCCTGCCAGGGACGTCCCTATAGCCTGATATTCTTGGTGCTCTCTAGACTTGGAGTTTATTGTCAAGCACACTGTTCCCCATCGGAATGAACAGTAGCCGATTTTAGCTCCAGTCGTTAAGCTTACCCTCGACCACGATGTGCTATTAAACACTGGGCAAGCATCTCAGAGGCAACAATAATCACATTCCAGAAGGACTGATGCTGAAGCGCCAATACTTTGGTCACCTGGTGTGAATACTTTGGTCGCTTTGGCACACCTGGTGTGACTCATTGGAAAAGACCCTGATGATGGGCAAGATTAAAGGCAGAAAGAGAGGAGGGAAAACACAGATGAGATGGTTGGATGGCATCACCAATTCAATGGACATGAACTTGGACGATCTAAGGGAGATGGTGAGGGACAGGGCGGCCAGGCGTGCTGCAGTCCATGGGGTCACAGAGTCAGACACCACTTGGTGTCTGAGCAACAACAACAAATAATGAAACGTGAAACTACTGTTTTGCAGAGGACATAATAATGACTTTTCCAGCTGTGCTACCAGTTTTCTGTAAATTATTGAGTTTTATTTGTCTTCTTAATATTCCTGAATTAAATTCTGTCATATGAACAAATAACCCTTCATCTTTAGCAATATTAAACTCAAAGAAAGAAGAGCTTACGTCTTCTGGAAAGAAAGTGTAAGTGATTTTGTTTAAGTACATAAGTATGTTCTTATATTCAAGTGTTTAAAATAGATTTTTAGAAAATACTTTATTACCTGTTGGCCCTCTTGAGCAGTTTTTCTTGGTCAATAAAAATAGTCAAGGAGATTTTGGCTAAACTGTTTGAAATTTATGAAAAAATATTAAAATGAAATTCTGTGAGGAAAAAAGAAAAAAAATGTATTTGCAATTAGATATGGAGTCCAGCGTCCAGCTGCTGGACGTTCACAATCTGCAGTCACATTCCCCCGAAGGCCATACCCTTCCTGCGCTGTGCCCAGCTGAGAACTGACCCCAAGGGGAATGGCAGACCTGAGTCATCTGCGGCAGTAAAGGACCCCTCCAATGGGCGACCTTGGATCACGGCCTCCCCGTTGGTCTGTCCGTGGAGACCCCCCCAGGACTGCACTCCAGTCTGAGGTTCTCTCCGGCTCGTCCTCTTTCCTCCTCCTCTTTCAGGAGCCTCAGGCCGTCACGGTCTGATGGCTGTCCTACTCCCCCTCCTTACAGTTCACAGACGATCCTCACCATAAATGCCTTGCCCTTCTAGTTCTTCCTTGGCATTTGCTTTCCAGACACCACAAACTAGAATAGTTGGAGCCAGGAATGGTCCAAGAATATATAAGCCTGAGAAAAGTAGCGGCTCGTAGTGGGCAAAGCAAATCCTAAAGAAAGATGATGCCAAAGTCTGGCTTCGGGGGTGGGGGGCGGGGTGATGGGATGGATATGCCATCTGAGACCAGAAGCTCTGCCCGAGGGGTGATGTTCCCCAGAAATGCACTGGGGAAGGCCCGGTGTCTGCTTTCCTCTGCCAGAAAGATGGATGGTCCCAGAGTCAGTGTGTTTATAGTAATGAGGATTATAGGGTTCCAAAGCAGTAGAGACCAGGTTATGGGTTTAACTGTCAGAAGCCAATGGTCACCATTATTTCCACATTGATCAAGGTCAAAGGAGAAGCTGGGCGCGTGGTCCAATAAGAGTTGTGGAGTGGCAGATAGACCACAGCATCACTAGAGGCAAAACAGAAAGGCAGCCAACAGAGATGATGCTTGGAATTGAGGATCAAACTAAACTAAGAATGGTGGAGACCCAGGGTGTCACCTTAATACGAAGTCTGGACCTCTTGCTCCGTGCAGGAATTTGAGCCAGATCTCAAATGTGGCGCCCCTCACTGAAGACACAGCTCTGCTTCCAAGAGAAAGAAACTTGCAGAATCACAGTAAATATATACTGCGAAGATTCCCTATCAAGCAGTGTCAAGGAGTATGCATAATTTGATTAAGAAAAAGATGATGGATATATTTACACTTCTATCAAACTAGAAGGGTCTAGTTATAGACACCAATGTGTAAGTATGCAAATTAGTAGTGGAGCATACTAGAATCCCAAATGTACTTGGGATTAGCCAGGAACTCTTCTCAAAGGATTGGTATGGGCTTTCAAGGATAACTGTGAGTTCACTAAGTAAATATGAGGTGAGGTGAGGTCTCTAGAGGCACTGTGTGGGTGACATTTTGAATTTACAAATGGCTTCTGAAAACAATTCATTTTGGAAATACTATTTTAGTTTTGCCCATCAGGACTGAAATATATTTTGAATAAGAAAAAAATGTAGGCTACTTTATGAACACAAAACTTTACAAGATTTTTAGGTCCTATTCTCAGTTCTGTTGTTCTTTTATATACCTGATACCTACTCAACACACTTCTTGTTCAAAAGTAGCTGTTTGTTCTTGCTCAAGGGTATTGATGAAAAGTGCCATTTATGTACAAAGGAAAAACCAGCATCATATGAAATATATTCTTCATGAACTCCAAAGGTAAGCCAGAGTAAGTAGTTTAACCACTTAAAAATAGAGTGTTTCTTCTTTCTGCTACTAAGTTGTAGACAAAAACAGCTGCATGGATTCTGTGTAGAATATGAAGAAATAATATTACTGTATAGTCTTAATTTATTTTCAGATTCTCTGTTCTGCAAATGTACATCTATGAATACAATTTAAGTAAAATTAGGCTCCATTGTATTTTCCCCTGATAATGCCTCATTACATTTCTAAATATATTTTGCTAAGATTACAAATTTCAATTCTGGCTCTACTAAAGATTTTGAATTTTTACTAACCCAATACATCATTTATATTTTTTTCTGCTCATATTCTCCTCTTTGGTAAATATAAGGACTTTGCATTTATGTGAAGAATTTTCTCCAATTCTATTAAGGAATCACTTGAGAACCAGTAAAACAACATGCATAAAAAAATAGGTATTATACTTAACATAGAATACAAACTGATGCTACTTATAAAACTTTCAAAGAAACAAAATGTAATAAATTTTATTGATATTTTGATTTAAATTTCTGCTTTATTCTACTTGTATATTTATGTTTTTTCTATTATAAATTATATAATACCAGCCATTAATAGGGTTGGAATATATATGAATATATGCATGCATATCTATATGCAGGTTAGGATGTTAAAAAGGATGTTATTGATAACAATACAAACAATAATTAAATGACTATAGTAATTTCTAAATATGATTTATTTCTTTGCTTCCTTGGTGCTAGTATTAAAAAAAGGAACGACCCCTGGTCTTGATGGATTTCAGGGAAAAGAAGCAAACTTTACTTTTGGCAATAAATTCCAAAAAGGATTTATTACATACATCCTTATAAAAATGAAAGTATGGCACAACCCTATTAAAATCGCAGTAAACTACTTTGTAGATATTGGCAATCTGATTCTGAAATGTACTTGGAAAGGCAAAAGCCTAGAATAGCCAACCTTATATGAAAGGTGAACAAAGTTGAAGGATTCACCCTATCTGGTTTCCAGAATTATTACAAAGCCACAGTAATCACACAGCATGATATTGGCCAAAGAATAGCACACACATCAGTGAGACGGAACAGACAGCCCAGAAACGCACCCACACAAATATAGTCAACTGACTTTTGACAAAGGGCATTGGGTACAGAAAGGACAGTCTTTTCAGCAAATGACGCTGGAACAACTGGATGTCTATATGCAAAAAATAAACCCAGACCCACACTTCACACTTTCCACAAAAGTCACTCAAAGCAAATCTGTACCTAAATGTAGCGTTATAAATTTTCCAGGAGAAAATCTATGTGACCCTGAGATTAATAACGAGTCTTTAGATAAAATACAAAAACAAAAATCATGCTACATGAAATAAAAAAGACGATTATTTGGAAGTTATTAAAGTTAAAAAGCTCAGCTTTCTGAAACACCCTGTTAAGAGAATGAAAACTCAAGGCACAGACCGGCTGACAATACTATCAAAAAATGTCTGGCAAAACATTTGTCCCAGAAATACACAAAGCACATTTAAAACTCAGGAATAAAAAACAAGCAGCCCAATTAAAAATGGGCCAAAGATCTAAACAGACATTTCACCAGAGAAGATAGAGAGATTACAGAGAACACATGAAAAGATGTTTGATAGCTTTTGTCATCAGGGAAAGCAAATAACAATGATGAGTTACTACTACATACCTCCTAGCATGGCCCCCATCCAAAAACTGACAGTACTGATCACTGGTGAGATGCAGCGTAAAAGGAACGTTCATGTATTACTGGTGGGAATGCAAACGGTATAGGAACCTGGAAGGCAGCTGGGCAGTTTCACATGAAGCCGAATTCAGTCATGGAGCACTGTCCAACAGACATTCTTCTGAGTATTTACCCCACTGATATGAAAATCTAGATCCGCACCAAAACCTATTTGCAAATGTGTACAGTAGCTTATTCTCAATTGGCAAAAAGCTGGAAGCAATCAAAATGTTCTGCAACAGATGAATGGAGAAATAAACTTTAGGATATCCCTAAAATACACCACCACTCAACAATAAAAAGGTGTGAGCTATGAAACCATGCATATATAGACATGGACTTATCTTAAATGCATGATGCTAAGGGAAAGAAGCCAGTCTGAAAAGGCTGCATGAATTTATTTATATGGCGTTCTGGAAAAGGTGAAAACGTAGAGATGGTAAATAGACCTGGGTACAAGATATTCTGGGTTTGGGAGGATGCTGCAGGCTAGATAAAACACAGAATTTTTTCAAGACCAATGATGTAGTCTACTGTAAGGCATCCCAGGTGGTGCTAGTGGTAAAGAACTCACTTGCCAATGCAGGAGACATAAGAGATGTGGGTTCGATCCCTGGATCAGGAAGATCCCCTGGAAAAAGGAACAGCAACCCACTCCAGCATTCCTGCCTAGAGAATCACATGGACAGAGGGACGGTCTGGTGGGCTACAGTCCATGGGGTCACAAAGAGTCGGACACAACTGAAGCGACTTAGCACACACAGTCTACTGTAACGGTCTATACATGATATCACGCATCTCTGGAACTTAGAAAGAATGAATCTTGATGTATACAAATAATAATATATATTTTAAGAAAACCTTTAGGAAGTTGGAGAATCTCTTGATAGAAAGCAGAATGTGTCAGAACAATCTTACTGCATTAAAAATGCATGAAACAACCTCTTCACTAAATGGGGTGGGGGAAAGAACTGTTACCTAACTAACATTGTGGAATCTGTAAGACTAAAGGCAAAAGAACCTTTACTCAAGCACTACATTGTAGGATGTAGTTATTTCCCCAGGGGTTCAGGTGAAAGCTGCTTATACTTCTACACATGAATCCTGAAAGTGAACCATGAACTCAGAGGTCTGCAGAAGGTGGGGGCCAGGTGTCTTACTGTTAGAGTGAGCGATAACAGGTATTGGGGAGGGGGCGTCTTTCTGTGGTAGATACAAGCAGTCTTTACATTTTTAATGGATAATAATGATAAAAAGAAGAAGAAGAACAATCATAAATAGAAGCAGCATTCCTACCAGGCTGTGTGGTCACAAAATCTAACGTATTTATTATCTGACCTTTAACAGAAAATGTTTGCAGATCTCCGACCTGAACATGTGGTTTTGTGGTTTCACTTTTCTCTTTTTATTAAATTATGACAACTCTGTCTATGAAGGCAGGATTGTGGTTTCAGGAAAACTGAAAATAAAAACAGATAGAACTAAAGTTGATAAATTGATGAGTAATACACCTTAGAAAATCACAACGTGAAAAAAATACAGCAAAAATGTCTTAATTACAATGGGGAGAGATTATGCTTGAAGCTTAGAAACTGTAAAGTTAGTCACTATCAAGAGAATTATTTAAAGAAGTATCAACTTTTGGGGAGTTATTTCCCTGACATGCCCTATAGATATACATAGATTCAAAAATGTCTTGCATCTTCCATACTTGGAAAAACACTAAAATCATAACTGAGATATCCATTCTAGCAACCTGCTACTTAGATGTGTGCTTGATTGCACTCACCTTTTTGCCAAAATCATATATATACTGACCCCCAACACACTTCTCCAGGGCAGGGCTCCTCAGAGCTATCTGAGAGGTGGTCTCCTGGGCTATAGTCCTCAATAAGACAGTGAAAAAGCTAACTTCAGAGCTCTTAAATTGTGCTGGTTTTTCTTTCTTCCCCCAAGTTGCCTTGGACATACCATGTCTCTATCCCTGCGGATGCTACTGCTGATGGTAAAGTCTGTTATTTATGATATGTAGGGGGGAAAAAAATAACCTTCACTCTATCCTTCTAAGTTCTCAGCTAGACTCCTCTGTAATAAAAGAGAAATTAACAGGAGAAAAAAAAAAAAAAACAGAAGTTTAATCACATGTTCACCTCCATTATACCTGGGAGATCATCAGGAAAAATGAGCAACACCCTGAAATGACCCAAGTCATCACCTTAAATATTATCACCAGATATAAGAAGATGTTGGAGTGGGGCAGGCAGGGGAGGGAGGGGACCAGGAAAGGCATAATGAACACAGGCAAGGTTGTAATGCAGATTTAAATCCTTGAACTTCCCTGGTTGCTCAGACGGTAAAGCGTTTGCCTACTATGTGGGAGACCCGGGTTCAATCCCTGGGTCGGGAAGATCCCCTGGAGAAGGAAATGGCAACCCACTCCAGTACTCTTGCCTGGAAAACCCCATGGATGGAGGAGCCTAGTAGGCTACAGTCCAGGGGGTCGCAAAGAGCCAGACACAACTGAGCGACTTCATTTCACTTCACTTTGCTGCATGGATTCCAGTTTCTAGAGATTTGGGCCTCTTCCTCTTCCTCTTGGTGCAGAGAGGAAGACCCCCTTCCAGATGCAAGTCTCTTGATAAATGTCAGTTTCTCTTACAAATGGATAACTTCTGCTCAACTTTCAGAGCTTCTCTGCATTTGCTGTTTCTTAAAAAATAATGAGCCTGAAATAATCCATCTCCAGCAGAGGCGTATTTTGGGCCATCAAATTCTACTCTCCTCAGATGGCCTAATGAAAGATATTTGAATATGCCAGTTTTTAAAATAATAGATTTTCCATAAAATAGGAAAAAGTACTGTTAACACATTCTGAAGGGTTAATATGTAAAACTGAGATTAAAAAAATCTCACTTTTCTTAGTGGAGTTTGGAAATGTATTTTACAAAAATAATCATTAAAAAACATACCATATATTCTGAGGTATTGAAAATTATTTAAGGCTGTGGGGCCCCTCATGACTAATACAATAGAAAGAATAACAGTAATAAAATATTAACATGTTTCTCTATTCCTGGCAATCTTCTTGTTTTGGCTCAGATTTGGAGCCTCTGGAACATCCCTGAGCTGTAAAGGAAATGATTTTTGCATGTTTCAAGCCCATCTGAGTAATGTAGATTTCAAACCTAGAAATGAGTTTAAACTCCCAGGGGTTTGAGTTCCATTTACAGTTGGCAAAAATCTACCTTTCAAAAAAAAAAAAGGCGGGGGGGACTGTGAGAAAAGCAAATTTCTACTACCTGAGCTGTTGAAAAATGTGATAACTGCTCTTTTGAAAGACCTGGAGCCTACATCAACCACCTGCTATGCAGCCCAGCACTGCCCTGAGAAATCGGAATAAAAGAACACAGAGGCAGGAGGAGAGCTGAAAGCTGAAAACTCTCTGCAAATTGAAATCTGGATAAGAAGGATGGAAGATGTTCTCCGAGATAAAACACTCTGCTTTTATAAGAGCTAATCCCTAGTTCTGAATTACCTTCTAATTTATTTAAAGTTCAAAATTATCCCCTCTGCCCTCAGTTTATTAGCAGACTGAGGTAGGAGACACAATTTTGAAGCCAAATATTAAACCTGTGAAAATATCTTGTAAAAGTTTGAGAATAGACAAAAATGAGTTATTCGGCTTTCAAAAATGATTTCATATTCTGGGACAAGTCTAGGAGATGATGTTGAAAACACAAGAACCGTGGTATCATAAAAACTTGGGACGCAAACTGAGTTTCCAATACAATTGCATTCCTTCCTGAGGTCTCATTACCTAACATGATGATTAAAAATACTGATTTGGCTATGCTAAGATACATCAATGAAAGCATACAGGAAAAACATGTTATAAACTCTGTGCAACTACCTTTGGGCAAGGCTGCCATTCAGCTGGGGTTCACTCTGTGGTCTTACCAATTGTTGATATCCACTGTCGGTTCTTTTATATATTACTGAAGTACAGTTGATTTACAACATTGTGTTAATTTCTGCGGTACAGCAAAGTGACTCAGCTATGCATATGCATTCTTCTTCACTTTCTTTTCCATCATGGTTTATCACCAGATATTGACCTTCCCCATGCTCTGCAGTAGAACACTCTTTATCCTTTCTATGTATACTAGTTTGCATCTGCTAATCCCAAACTCAATCCTTCCCTCCCCGACCCCGAACTGTCTGTTCTTAATTGCTGAGCCCCACATTGCTCCAGCTTTTGAACATTTTAAGTATTACCTTTGCTTAATGGTATGTCCATTATCACCCCTGTCTACTTGAGATTATAAAGCCCTTGATCAGCAAAAGCTTTACTTAATCACTGAGGAATCCTAGTGTGTGTGTATTAGTCGCTCAGTTGTGTCTGACTCTTTGCAACTTCATGAACTGTAGTTGGCCAGGCTCCTCTGTCCATGGGATACTTCAGGCAAGAATACTGGAATGGGTTGCCATTTCCTCCTCCAAGGAATCTTCCCAATCCAGGGACTGAGCCCAGGTCTCCCGCACTGCCAGCAGATTCTTTACTGTCTGGGCCACCAGAGCAGTCCCAAGGAATCCCTATAGTACTGTGAAATGACTCAAATTGATGGAGTCTATGAACTGCTCCTAAAGCAAAAAATTTCTCACTGATTCCTATTATTACTTCCCTTAAAATACTACTAAAACATGTAGAAATGTGAAACTAGGTGCAAACGCAAACACTTATTCCTAAAATTTGTACTCAGATGTTCCTAAATGGTATCTCATAGTTCCCCCGCCCCCCATATTCCTCTCCAGGTCTCCTTCAGACCTGTAGCCTGCCCTGCAGCCCGCACCCACAGGGGGCATTGCAGAGAGGTGCCCTTGCTAGCAAGACCCTTGGGGTGTCAGCCGAAGCCTATTGGGGAAGATAGGTTTTGCATAGAAGCAAAGTAGCTTACCTTTTTTACCCCCCTTCTTTTAAGGCTAGAAAGAGTTTTCACAGTATGGGAGGTGGAAAGGAGAATGGGCAGAAGGCTTGTCTCTGGAGCTTGGAGACTCCTATTCCTCATTCTGGAAGCACTCAGAGAGAGATTGACCCCAAAATTGGGATGGCTTTTTCTATAATGCGTAAAGCAAAGAGGATCACATCCTTGGGGGAGAAAAAAGACTTTCTTCCAGTTGTACCACAGAAGCAGGAGGGCCTTTAAACCTCACCAAAGAATAATTTCCAAATCATGATTTGTATGTCAATGATCAGAGAAGCCTTATGTTTAATAATCCCAATGGGAAGTAGTCCAAATATTTGTCACTAAGTGAATGGATTAAAGAAAAAAAACATGGTATATTCAAACAATGAAATAGTACTCAGCAATAAAAAGGAAGTAAATAACAATTAGCACAACATGAATGAATCTCAAGATGATAATATTTTTCTCAGTCAACTATAAAAGTATTGCCATCTTTGTTCTTTTAGCACCATGTTATATGAGTGGTAATCCAGTTTTCTTCTGCTTCCACACTTACAGCATTGTTCACTTGATTTTCATGTCCTATGAAGTTATCACTTGGATACTAAATACAGTCCCTTGTTTCTTGATTTGCTAAGAAATAAAACATCGACTCATTTGGCTGCACACTGATCATAAACACAGGTGCAAAGAAAAGCGCTAGACTCCTATTAGCAATAAGACATTTGGTGGTCATTCTCACCATCCACAATAGGCTTATTAATCAGTTTTATACTATAATCAAAATGAAAGCATATAATTAAAAAAGAAACCTCTCAGAAAGAAAAATGAGCCAGAATACATCCTTGGAACCCAATTTTAGAATCAGTATTACATTGGGAAGAATACACATATAATCTGAAATGCATCTGTATAAATATATAATAACTCCACAACTAAATACCTGCATAACCTTGAGAAAGTACTTAAATTCTTTGAGAACTGTTATCCTTGTCTGTTGATAAATATAGTATTACCTATCTCATCGGACTTGGTGTGAATTATATTAAACTGCATAGCTTTTAATTATATTAACTAGCTAAGCATTTCTAGATCCAAATACATTTATTAATATGCAAATTAGCACTGAATTATCATTTCCTTTCTGAAGTTAAATACCCATTTTAATAAATTATTATAGCTTGAGACGATTTAAAATGTGGGACTATGGTTCATCTAACACAAAGGCTTTTCTTGGTGTTTCCTTTTTATTTTATTTAAGAAACATTTAAGAAATAATGGAGCATTGAGTTGTAACCTCAAAAGCAGAAATTAGAATTTGCTCAATAAATTTTGGTCCTTAAGTTATAAGCAAGCTTACTTCTTCCTACCTGAGAGAATAGTGATATCGGTGTAGTGGTTTAGTCAGTAAGTCGTGTCTGATTCTTGCGACCCCACACACTGTAGCCCACCAGGCTCCTCTGTCCATGGGATTCTCCAGGCAAGAATGCTGGAGCGGGCTGCCATTTCCTTGTGCAGGGGATTCTTCCTGACTCAGGGAATGCAGTCCCTTGTTTCTTGATTTGCTAAGAAATAAAACATAGACTCATTTGGCTGCACACTGATCATAAACACAGGTGCAAAGAAAAGCACTAGACTCCTATTAGCAATAAGACATTTGGTGGTCATTCTCACCATCCACAATAGGCTTATTAATCAGTTTTATATTATAATCAAAATGAAAGCATATAATTAAAAAAGAAATCTCTCAGAAAGAAAAATGAGCTAGAATACATCCTTGGAACCCAATTTTAGAATCAGTATTACATTGGGAAGAACTGCATTGCAGGTGAATTCTTTAATACTGAGCTACCAGGAAATCCTTCCTAGTGATATTATTAAATGTCAAATATATGTTTTATACTTTTCTAAGTTAACTTTACACAATATATAATTATAATGTAGGAGAAGGCGCACGCACCCGACCGGCGTGGGCGGAAACTGAGACTGGGACCGCGCAGGGCAGAAGACACGCCACACCCGGTGAGAGAGCGCCCGTCAAGCCCCTGGCTGCCTGGACCGCTCTGACGGGGAAGGCACAAAACATTTAAGCAGGCGCAGCTTTTCGTTCCGCGCTTTTGGGGAACACCCGAGGGCTGGAACCGCGCGCAGTGCTGGGCGGGCTCCAAACAGAGCAGCCGGAGCCTGAGCGGCGCAGACGGAGAAAACAGCGCCAGCCCCGCCCCGCAGCGCGACGGAACTAGCTACCTGAATAAGAGACCACCTCCGCCCGCCTGTGTCAGGGCAGAAAGTAGGCGCGGAAGAGGCCGGCAAACAGAAGCCAAATAAACAAAGGGAACCGCTTCAGAAGGGACCGGTGCAACAGATTAAAATCCCCGTAGAAAACACCGACTACACCAGAAGGGGCCTGTAGATATCGAGAAGTGTAAGCTGGAACGAGGAGCTATCTGAAACTGAACCGAACCCACACTGACCGCAACAGCTTCAGAGAAATTCCTAGATATATTTTTACTTTTTTTTTTTTTTTTTTGAGTAAAGAAAAAAAATTTTTTTTTCTTTTTTTTTTTTTGATGTTTTCTCTTTAATTTTTTAAAAAAATTCCCTATTACTCCCCCATTACTCCTTAACTTTCATTTTCACAGATTTTTATGATTTTCTTAATTAGGGGAAAAAAATTTTTTTTTAATTGTTTTTACTTGTGTTTTTCTTTCTTTCTTTCTCTTTTTCTCTTCTATTTCCTATTTTTCTTTTTCTCTTATTTCCTTTTAAAGTCCTCTATTACTCCTCTACTACTCCTTAATTTTCATTTTCATTACACTATAACCTTACAAAAAAAAAAAAAAAAGAGAGAAGCCCTATTTTTAAACTGAACTTCATATATATTTCTAAAATTTTTTTGTGTGTGTGTTTTGGTTTTGGCCTTTAATATAATATTTTTAAGCGTCTAACCTCTACTCTAGATTTTTAATCTTTGTCTTTCAGTATATGATATAAATTGTGAACATTTAAGAATCCAGTATTCAGTTCCCATTTTTATACAGGAGTGTGTTGATTATTCTCTCCCAATCTTGACTCTCCTTTTTATACCTCAGAACACCTCTATTTCCTCCTTTCCCCTTCTCTTCGCAATCCAACTCTGTGAATCTTTGCAGGTCTCTGGGCTACGGAGAACACGCTGGGAACAGACAACTGCATAGATCGGTCTCTCTCCTCTTGAGTCCCCCTTTTTCTCCTCCTGCTCATCTCTATCTCCCTCCTCCCTCTCCTCTTCTTCATGTAACTCTGTGAACCTCTCTGGGCGTCCCTCACGTGGGAGAATCTTTCGCCATTAACCTAGAAGTTTTATTAGCAGTGCTGTATAGTAGGAGAAGTCTTGAGACTACTGGAAGAATAAAACTGAAACCCAGAGGCAGGAGACTTAAGCCCAAAACCCAAGAACACCAGAAAACTCCTGACTACATGGAACTTGAAGTAATAAGTGACCGTCCAAAAGCCTCCATACCTACACTGAAACCAACCACCAACCAAGAGCCAATAAGTTCCAGAGCAAGACATACCACACAAATTCTCCAGCAACGCAGGAACATAGCCCTGAACGCCAACATACAGGCTGCCCAAGGTCACACCTAACACACAGACACATCTCAAAACTCATCACTGGGCTCTCCATTGCACTCCAGAGAGAAGAAATCAAGTTCCAAGCACCAGAACACCGATGCAAGCCTCCCTAACCAGGAAACCTTGACAAGCCAAACGTCCAACCCCACCCACTGGGTAAAACCTCCACAATAAAAAGGAATCACAGACCTCCAGAATACAGAAAGCCCACTCCTGACACAGCAATCTAAACAAGATGAAAAGGCAGAGAAATACCCTACAGGTAAAGGAACATGGAAAATGCCCACCAAGTCAAACAAAAGAGGAGGAGATAGGGAATCTACCTGAAAAAGAATTTAGAATAATGATAATAAAAATGATCCAAAATCTTGAAAACAAAATGGAGTTACAGATAAATAGCCTGGAGACAAAGATTGAAAAGATGCAAGAAATGTTTAATAAAGACCTAGAAGAAATAAAAAAGTCAATTAAAAATGAATAATGCAATAAATGAGATCAAAAACACTCTGGAGGGAACCAAGAGTAGAATAATGGAGACAGAAGATAGGATAAGTGAGGTAGAAGATAAAATGGAGGAAATAAATGAAGCAGAGAGGAAAAAAGAATTAAAAGAAATGAGGACAACCTCAGGGACCTCTGGGACAATATAGAATGCCCCAACATTCAAATCATAGGAGTCCCAGAAGAAGAAGACAAAAAGAAAGGCCATGAGAAAATACTCAAGGAGATAATAGCTGAAAACTTCCCTAAAATGGGGAAGGAAATAGCCACCCAAGTCCAAGAAACCCAGAGAGTCCCAAACAGGATAAACCCAAGGTGAAACACCCCAAGACACACATTAATCAAATTAACAAAGATCAAACACAAAGAATAAATACTAAAAGCAGCAAGGGAGAAACAACAAATAACACACAAGGGGATTCCCATAAGGATAACAGCTGATCTACAATAGAAACCCTCCAGGCCAGAAGGGAATGGCAGGACATACTTAAGGTAATGAAAGAGAATAACCTACAACCTAGATTACTGTACCCAGCTAGGATCTCATTCAGATATGAAGGAGAATTCAAAAGCTTTACAGACAAGCAAAAGCTGAGAGAATTCAGCACCACCAAACCAGCTCTTCAACAAATGCTAAAGGATCTTCTCTAGACAGGAAATGCAGAAAGGTTGTATAAACGTGAACCCAAAACAACAAAGTAAATGGCAATGGGACCACACCTATCAATAATTACCTTAAATGTAAATGGGTTGAATGCCCCAACCAAAAGACAAAGATTGGCTGAATGGATACAAAAACAAGACCCCTATATATGCTGTCTACAAGAGACCCACCTCAAAACACGAGACACATACAGACTAAAAGTGAAGGGCTGGAAAAAAATATTTCACGCAAACGGAGAACAAAAGAAAGCAGGAGTCGCAATACTCATATCAGATAAAATAGACTTTCAAACAAAGGATGTGAAAAGAGACAAAGAAGGACACTACTTAATGATCAAAGGGTCAATCCAAGAAGAGGATATAACAATTATAAATATATATGCACTTAACATAGGAGCACCGCATTACGTACGGCAAATGCTAACGAGTATGAAAGAGGAAATTAATAGTAACACAATAATAGTGGGAGACTTTAATACCCCACTCACAACTATGGATAGATCAATTAAACAGAAAATTAATAAGGAAACACAAACCTTAAATGACACAATGGACCAGCTAGACCTAATTGAAATCTATAGGACATTTCACCCCAAAACAATCAACTACACCTTTTTCTCAAGTGCACAAGGAACCTTCTCCAGAATAGATCACATCCTGGGCCACAAATCTGGTCTTGGAAAATTCAAAAAAATTGAAATCATTCCAGTTATCTTTTCTGATCACAGTGCAGTAAGATTAGATCTCAATTACAGGAAAAAAATTGTTAAAAATTCAAACATATGGAGGCTAAATAACACCCTTCTGAATAACCAACAAGTCATAGAAGAAATCAAAAAAGAAATCAAAATATGCATAGAAATGAATGAAAATGAAAACACAACAACCCAAAACCTATGGGACACTGTAAAAGCAGTGCTAAGGGGAAGGTTCATAGCATTACAGGCTTACATCAAGAAACAAGAAAAAAGCCAAATAAATAACCTAACTCTACACCTAAAGCAATTAGAGAAGGAAGAAATGAAGAACCCCAGAGTTAGCAGAAGGAAAGAAATCTTAAAAATTAGGGCAGAAATAAATGCAAAAGAAACTAAAGAGACCATAGCAAAAATCAACAAAGCTAAAAGCTGGTTTTTTGAAAAAATAAACAAAATTGACAAACCATTAGCAAGACTCATTAAGAAACAAAGAGAGAAGAACCAAATTAACAAAATTAGAAATGAAAATGGAGAGATCACAACAGACAACACTGAAATACAAAGGATCATAAGAGACTACTACCAGCAGCTCTATGCCAATAAAATGGACAACTTGGAAGAAATGGACAAATTCTTAGAAAACTATAACTTTCCAAAACTGAACCAGGAAGAAATAGAAGATCTTAACAGACCCATCACAAGCAAGGAAATCGAAACCATAATCAGAAATCTGCCAGCAAACAAAAGCCCAGGACCTGATGGCTTCCCAGCTGAATTCTACCAAAAATTTAAAGAAGAGCTAACACCTATCTTACTCAAACTCTTCCAGAATATTGCAGAAGGAGGTAAACTTCCAAACTCATTCTATGAGGCCACCATCACCCTAATTCCAAAACCAGACAAAGATGCCACAAAAAAAAGAAAACTACAGGCCAATATCGCTGATGATCATAGATGCAAAAATCCTTAACAAAATTCTAGCAAACAGAATCCAACAACATATTAAAAAAATCATACACCATGACCAAGTGGGCTTTATCCCAGGAATGCAAGGATTCTTTAATATCCGCAAATCAATCAACATAATATACCACATTAACAAATTGAAAGATAAAAACCATATGGTTATCTCAATAGATGCAGAGAAAGCCTTTGACAAAATTCAACACTCATTTATGATTAAAAGTCTCCAGAAAGCAAGAATAGAAGGAACATACCTCAACATAATAAAAGCCATATATGACAAACCCACAGCAAGCATCACCCTCAATGGTGAAAAATTGAAAGCATTTCCCCTGAAATCAGGAACAAGGCAAGGGTGCCCACTCTCACAACTACTGTTCAACATAGTGTTGGAAGTTTTGGCCACAGCAATCAGAGCAGAAAAAGAAGTAAAAGGAATCCAGATAGGAAAAGAAGAAGTGAAACTCTTGCTGTTTGCAGATGATATGATCCTCTACATAGAAAACCCTACCAGAAAATTACTAGAGCTAATCAATGAATATAGTAAAGTTGCAGGATATAAAATTAACACACAGAAATCCCTTGCATTCCTATATACTAACAATGAAAAAACAGACAGAGAAATTAAGGAAACAATACCATTCACCATTGCAACAAAAAGAATAAAATACTTAGGAGTACATCTACCTAAAGAAACAAAAGACCTATACATAGAAAACTATAAAACACTGATGAAAGAAATCAAAGAGGACACAAACAGATGGAGAAACATACCATGTTCATGGATTGGAAGAATCAATATTGTCAAAATGGCTATTCTACCCAAAGCAATCTATAGATTCAATGCAATCCCTATCAAGCTACCAACGGTATTTTTCACAGAACTAGACCAAAGTATTTCACAATTTGTATGGAAATACAAAACACCTCGAATAGCCAAAGTAATCTTGAGAAAGAAGAATGGAACTGGAGGAATCAACCTGCCTGACTTCAGACTCTACTACAAAGCCACAGTCATCAAGACAGTATGGTACTGGCACAAAGACAGAAATATAGATCAATGGAACAGAATAGAAAGCCCAGAGATAAATCCACGAACCTATGGACACCTTATCTTTGACAAAGGAGGCAAGGATATACAATGGAAAAAAGACAACCTCTTTAACAAGTGGTGCTGAGAAAACTGGTCAACCACTTGTAAAAGAATGAAACTAGAACACTTTCTAACACCATACACAAAAATAAACTCAAAATGGATTAAAGATCTAAATCTAAGGCCAGAAACTATAAAACTCCTAGAGGAGAACATAGGCAAAACACTCTCTGACATGACTCACAGCAGGATCCTCCATGACCCACCTCCCAGAATATTGGAAATAAAAGCAAAAATAAACAAATGGGACCTAATGAAACTTAAAAGCTTTTGCACTACAAAGGAAACTATAATTAAGGTGAAAAGACAGCCCTCAGATTGGGAGAAAATAATAGCAAATGAAGCAACAGACAAAGGATTAATCTCAAAAATATACAAGCAACTCCTGAAGCTCAATTCCAGAAAAATAAATGACCCAATCAAAAAATGGGCCAAAGAACTAAACAGACATTTCTCCAAAGAAGACATACAGATGGCTAACAAACACATGAAAAGATGCTCAACATCACTCATTATCAGAGAAATGCAAATCAAAACCACAATGAGGTACCATTACACGCCAGTCAGGATGGGTGCTATCCAAAAGTCTACAAGCAATAAATGCTGGAGAGGGTGTGGAGAAAAGGGAACCCTCTTACACTGTTGGTGGGAATGCAAACTAGTACAGCCACTATGGAAAACAGTGTGGAGACTTCTTAAAAAACTGGAAATAGAACTGCCATATGACCCAGCAATCCCACTTCTGGGCATACACACTGAGGAAACCAGATTGGAAAGAGACATGTGCACCCCAATGTTCATCGCAGCACTATTTATAATAGCCAGGACATGGAAGCAACCTAGATGCCCATCAGCAGACGAATGGATAAGGAAGCTGTGGTACATATACACCATGGAATATTACTCAGCTGTTAAAAAGAATTCATTTGAATCAGTTCTAATGAGATGGATGAAACTGGAGCCCATTATACAGAGTGAATTAAGCCAGAAAGATAAAGAACATTACAGCATACTAACACATATATATGGAATTTAGAAAGATGGTAATGATAACCCTATATGCAAAACAGAAAAGAGACACAGATGTACAGAAGAGACTTTTGGACTCTGTGGGAGAAGGCGAGGGTGGGATGTTTTGAGAGAACAGCATTGAAACATGTATATTATCTATAGTGAAACAGATCACCAGCCCAGATTGGATGCATGAGACAAGTGCTCGGGCCTGGTGCACTGGGAGGACCCAGGGGAATTGGGTGTGGGGGGAGGTGGGAGGGGGGATCGGGATGGGGAATACATGTAACTCCATGGCTGATTCATGTCAATGTATGACAAAACCCACTGCAATGTTGTGAAGTAATTAGCCTCCAACTAATAAAAATAATTGAAAAAAATAAATAAAAAAAATAACAGATGATGTCTGAAGTTGGGAATTGAGAGCATATAGGCCTAGCAGGATATGTAACATCATTAGCATTAACTTGAAGTAATGTTGGAAACTATTGCAGGGTTTTGAGGAGAGAAGTCACTTAGCTTTTTAAAGTATGATTCAACTTTGGCCACTGTCTTTTTAAAATAAATTTTGATTGGAGTGTAGTTGATTTACAATGTTGTGTTAGCTTCAGGTACAGCTAAGTGAATTAGGGATACATATACATACATCCACTCTTTTGTAGATTCCTTTTCCATACATGCTATAGCAGAGCATTGAGGAAAGTTCCTTGTACTGTACAGTAGGTCCTTATTAAAAAAAAAAATTATAATGTAGAAGGTATGAGTATTTTTATTAAATAAAATGTTTTTTGAAACTCTTGAATAAACTAAATGAACTTAATAAAATGGAAGTAGTGTTTCACTGTTTTGTGTGTATTTGTGAAAAAAAATACTGAAAATAGAATATGGAAAAAAAAAAAACAGAAAAAACAACCAGTTTCCAGAAAACTGACTATCTCCTGTGATTTGTCCTGTGGCATCTTGTCTTCAAATCCAACTTTGAAGCAGACATTGAACAAACACTAGAGGGAAAAAGCATCAAGGTGGAGTCCGTGTCTGACCCCTAGGGGAGGCAGATGGACCAAGTGTACATTTAGCTCATCTTGTAGTTTGTTTCAATGGTTATTGGAAGTTTAATGTTTAATTTTTTCTTCAATAATGTTAATTTGTAGGAAATTATAAAAATATCCATTTGATAAACTTCATCAATGAGAAAATATTTAATGATGACAGTGCACTGAAATAAATCAAAGAGAGTCTACACGATAGTACATGAAAGTGTTAAAAATCAAAAGAGTCTTATTATTTAGGATCTTTATGACAAGTAATGGAGTCCCACGACAGGCTTCATGAGTTCATGTGCATTATTTTCTTTTCGGTGATGACACTTCAACAATTGGGTTATTAGGGCTGCTGGAAACAATTCTTAATGCTACTGTAATAATGGTACATTTTCATCTCAGAGGTGATATGGACATAAGTCTGCTTTGGGACACAATTCACCTTCTGCCTACAGTTGCATTTTGTTAGTACTGGATTTACAATACAGGAAGGATCGGCTGACTTAATTGGTCCCAGATTTTCTCAATAACCATACACACTTGGAAAATTCATTCAACCTCTGTTGTTATTGTTTAGCCCCTGAGTCATGTCCGACTCTCTGTGACCCCATGGACTGCAGCTCACCAGGCCTCCCTGTCCTTCGCTATCTCCTGGAGTTTGCTCAGGTTGATGTGCATTGAGCACTATCTCGTCCTCTGCAGCCTGCTTCTCCTTTTGACTTCAATCTTTCCCAGCATCAGAGTCTTTTCCAGTATGTCAGCTCTTCACATCATGTGGCCAAGTATTGGAGCAAGCTTTATTTTTTCTCATTGCCTGTGTGAAATGGAATGATCTCTTAAGATGCCTCATAGATCTAAAAATTCTAAGTTACATAATTTTTCATGAAGTCATCCTGAATGATAAATGTATTATATTAGTCCAGGTGTCCCAACAAGCATGTACCAAGATGGAATTAAATTTGTAATAAATGTGGCAGGGGCTTGGTACCCATCTCCAAGGTGAGTTTGAGAGGAGACTGGGAGAGACCAGGAGAGCTATCAGAGGCTGCTCTGACCTGTGGGCAAGAGAAGGGCTGTAGATTGCAGTGAGGTCCAGGAAAGTCTTGGCAAGTCCAGTGGAGAGCCCTTGAGTCAAATTTCCCCATCACCGGGATCTCCTCTCTGCTGATGTGCTGTTTTATTGGCTGGGAGACTTGACCGAAAAGCAGTGCTTGCTGGATTTCAAAGCTCTGTAACTGGAGTCCTTGATTGTACTCATCATGGTAGGCACATCCTAGAGGCACATGTTATAACTGCTATAATTTCTTTTACTAAAAAAATAGTACTTTTAAGCAAAATTGCAACCTAAATGTACTAATGAATGCATACAGAAACTAAATAAATGCAACATAGATACCACTCTATAGTCAGAGAGTCCTCAGTCACTTAGTGAAAGGTGTTCATACAGACAATGTGTGTGCGCTCTGTTGCTGAGTCAAGTCTGACTCTTGTGACCCCATGGACTGTAACCCGCCAGGCTCCTCTGTCCATGGGATTCTCCAGGCAAGAATACTGGAGTGGGTTGCCATTTCCTTCTCCAGGGGATCTTCTCGACCCAGGGGAAGAACCCAAGTCTCCTGTGTCTCCTGTATCGGCAGGCAGATTCTTTACCACTAGTGCCACCTGGGAAGCCCATACAGACAATATTGGACATGATAACGCTTCTCTTAACACTAATGCTCATTTCCATGAAAATGATAGGTAAGATTATTGCTAATTGCAAATGTATAAAATTTTAAACCATTTTTGATTCACACTCAGTAAACACTGAGTAACTAGACAAAACTAATTTTATGATACATGTTCTCAGGTCATAAATCCCTGGGGAGTACTTGTGTATTTATTAAAAATGCAGTGTCCCTGATATGCAAAGTTAGCACCTCAATTATGTTACTTGGTTTCGTTGTCAGGTTGCTAGAAAATCTTTGCACATTGTCCACTACAACTGTTGTCATAGTTTACTTTAAAGTATGTAATGTTACATTACTCAAAATAATTTGCTTGAATGATCACGGTAAAACTGAGCTTAATTATAAGGATGAGATTATTTTTCTTCAGCAAAATAGTAACTAGAACTTAATGCAATATACTTTTATATTCATTTTAACAAGTTTTCTAAATGCCATTTCATTGGCATACAACTAAGCTTCCAAAATCTTGTAAGACATTTTGTATTATTTTCCTCATTAAGCAGCTACCAAAAAATATGATTTGACCTAGGTCAAACACTAATTGAGACCGGTGTCTTTATTTGAATACATCTGCCTTTGGATAGCCTCAGCTAGAATAAAATGTAGGACATTTTTAAACCACATTTTTTTTCCCCAGGAAAATAATTGTCCCTCAGAATACTCTAGCAATGATATGTACTTATCAAATAAGGCTTTATAATTGATTTTTTTATTCTAGTAACTTTATATGTCCAAGTAGACCATAATGTTTTGAGGGCTTTGACTTACATGTCATTGTGAAGTGATCCGATATAATTAATATGAATTACATAGCTTTCCTTTCTACTTCTAGTTCTACATTTTTTTCTAACAAGACTGCATCTACTGACTATCATACGAAACAATCCTTCACAGATTTTTAAAATTTATATATTAGACTACAATTTTAACAGATCTTTTCTATGATGTCTAGGGGCATTTCTGTTAACATTGAATAATTTGGGTAACCTAGTTTTTCTCAAGGCATCTTTTTAGGCACTACAACCAAACTTTTCTAAAGAGTTTGCTCTGATCTTTTCTCCCTACTTTTCACATATTCCTCCTTGTACTCAAATTGCCAACCATTTCTCTGTCAAAACTGCTTCCACTAAGCTGGAAATTTACCTACAAAAGCCAATGGTCATCATAATCAGGGTTCTCTAGGGAAACAGAATATATGTGTATATATATATGTATATTATATATATATAAAGATGTATATATGATTATATATACAATCACATATTATGATTCATATATATTCATATTATGCACATATATTATGCTTTATATAGACATATATATGATTTATATATTCATATAATATTATATTTATATATTTCATGTATTATGATTCATATATATAAATAAAGAGATTTATTATGAGGAGTTGCCCACAAGATTATGGAGGCCGAGAAGTCCCCCTGCAAGACAGAGCCCCAAGAGAGTTGGTGGAGTGATTCTATCTGAGTGTGAAGGCCTGAGAACCAAGGGATCTGATAGTGAAAATTGCAATTAAACCGCAGAAGACCCATGAACCACTTCAGATAGGCAAGCTGGAAACAGAATGGGACAAATGCCTCCTTCCTCAGCCTTTTCGTTATATTCAGGCATCTGGCGTCTGGGGGTGATACTAGAGGAAACCAGAGGTGATACTAGAGGAAACAGGCAGATGGGAACCCCAGCTGCTCTGTTCCTCACTCTCCTTGGTCAACTATTCCCTGTTGTGGATTTAAGTTCTCCTGGAATTTCAAAATACATTAAAGGCTACCTTCAAAGCTGCCAGGCAAGCCAGATCTCATGGCTTTTAGTCCAAGCTGGGAAGTGGCAGAGACTCAGGGTGTGTTAGCTACTGACCTGAATGACAGTCATTGAAATGGGGCCAGCATTCCCTGTATTTCAGACGGTAAAGAATCTGCCTGCAATGCAGGAGAACCAGGTTCAGTCCTTGGATCAAGAAGATCTCCTGGAGAAGGGAATGGCTAACCGACTCCAGCGTTCTTGCCTAGAGAATTCCAGGAACAGAGGAGCCTGGCGGGCTACAGTCCATGGGGTCACAGAGAGTCAGACACAACTGAGTGACTAACACTTTCTTTCACTTTCACTACGGAACAGGTGACTGACAGTTACTTTCCACATTGCCACTGCAGTGCTCTTTGCAAATAGAAATCTGATTATGAAAAAAGCCTGCTGTAATTAATTCCCACTGCTCTTTGACTGAAGATCAAAAAGTTAAGTGGTCTGCACTGGCTGACAGGGACCACCTTCTAGTCAGCGCTTCCCCACCACCTGGAATCCGCACCTTTTGCCCCACTGGCCGTGGTCTACAAGTTTCCCTGAATTAGATCACTTCCTGTTTGCTTTGTCACCTCCTGCCCTTCTTTTTACTCATCACTTTCCCTGCAAAATTTCTCCAATTTTTCGTACTTTTAGTCTAAAATGTATCATCATATGGTCTTAGAAAATACAACTTTCTGGGATATGATTTTCAAAGTTGAAGCTTTATATTTATTTGCAATATTCTCTGACTGGTTGCTTTTCTGATAGGTCCTTCATAAGAAAGACCAAATATACCTGTTTTAACTCTCTATTGAACTCAATGTGGTTTCACCACTACCCAGCACAGTGAAACAGTAAATTTGAATACATGTCTTTGAATGAATAAATAACTTAAATTCTCACTTTAGAGAGTAAAACTGAGATAAAACATTTGACATTTCCTTAAAAAAAAAAAAAGCATCCTAAGAGCAAATAGCTTCTTCACATTTATTTCAACCACCAAATAAACAAAATATGTTTTACATAATTTTTTCAAATATTTTAACATGTCATAAAGATATTAGTATCGGGATATAAAGGTATCAACTATTAAGCCACCAATATCCCAACTATTGGTTTAGATCCAGATAAGTAAAATATTTTGATTTCTTTTCCTTCAGAGAGAATATATCCAGCTAGGAATTTTAATTGAAGCTGGTAGTTGGTCAAACAGCATAAACAAAGTAAGAGTGTTCTTTTCTTTGACTTAGGAAAGAAAATATCAGACCACAGATGTGATTTTTAATGAAACTATTGTAAAGAGTTGGCTACTGCCATTGATTTTTCCTAGCAAAATACCAATATATGGGTTGGTATAATTTGAAGCAATCGTGCTGTATTGTATTCCCCTTAAGAGCTTTTTCTCTGTCTAAATAGACATTGAGTTTCAACAAGAAAATGATCTTTGAACAAATCATATTTGGAAATATATTCAAAAGAATAAAATTGATAATATTTTGGACCTAATACTGTTTGTCTTGCTTTTGAGTACTATTTCATATGCCTTTCCATATTTATAGTTATATTCTCTCCCCCCAAATTGGCATTTAACTCACTTGAAATAACAATAGCTTGGAAAATAAACCTTTTTTAAAGAGTATGTTTTCTACAGGCAACTATAAACATTTGGAAAAAATTCATGTCTACCCTCTGAAATAAATATAATAAAGAATAAACATGTTAACTGTATTTCATATGGTTTAAAAGTATGTGTTTGGAATTTATATTAAGCCTTAGCTAGACTCAAAATCATAAACTAACTTGTTAAGCAAGGTATTTCTTGGTATCTTCCATTCATTTTCTTACTAATAAAACTTAAACCACATGTTAAAAATATTCTGTTCTATAGGAAATATTTTTGTATGCTCCATCCAAGGTTTATCAAACTTCAGAAGTGTTTTTAGTCATTTTACAGTAATACATCCTTCCGTGGAATAAGGCTTGAATACTATGACTAGTATGGGAATTGTGTATAAACCTGATTGTCTCTAATATCTTTCACTGTTTAAAACCATAGTTACATGGGCTGTTCTTTCTCTTTCATCTATCTTATAAACTGTTTTATAATAAGAAGCAGAGCAGTATACTGCTTTAGTTTTATCTACTTTTATTAAAAAAACACTGCATTTTTAAATGATAGAAAAATTAGAATTACAACTTTCTGCAATACGGATGGGAAGCAAACCTACAAAGCTATGGGTGTTATTGGAAAGAACACTTTTTGAGTGCTTTTGCTAAAGTGAAACTTCAAACTATGAGGTTTACAGTCATCACCATTATCAGCAATATGCATATGCATGTTTAAAATTTTAGCTTATATTATCAAGCTAAGGTGTTCAATTATCTAAAAATGTTATAAATATTGAAATCTTTATTGATGTTTATCCAGCTATTTTTTTCTAATCTTTCAAAACAGAAATGTACTTTTGAAATCTTTGTATTCAAATACAATCTTGGTATACTTTTACTAACTGAAATGATTTCAAACCACATCTTCATGACTCCCTTTTGCTCCCTGAGTTTTGCCCTTTCCTGCCCACATTGCTGCCCGTAGTCCCGCTATTTCCCAGGGCCCTGAGTGCTGAAACGCTCGGCGCAGCTCCACGCTCTGTGACCTTCATCCTCCCGGGAGGGCCCCTTCTGCCCCATGAGCTCAAGGCCTTGGTCCTTGAGTTTGATCCGGTGCCACATTGTCCAACCTTGGGAATCGTTTCTCTTCCTCACTGAGCCGATTGGTTGGGTTCCCGCTTGTCCACCAAGTTTTGGAGTAAAGTTAGTTCTTCCGTGTTCTTCACGCCTCTCACCCATCAACACCATTTAACTAGGGCTCTGAGGGCGGAGGCTGGGGCTAGAGCAGAGCAATGGCGATTTTGCCTGTGAGCTCTGTATTTCGGTTGCTCTGCTGGATGTATCAGCATGCCCCCTTCAGTAACCTCTCTGAGCTGATTCCTGCTAAGCCCCTCCCTGTCCCAGCCGTTGCGGGCTGCCTCCCCCTTCTGGGACCCCGGGGTCCCCGCCACAGTACAGGGCCTCCTCCTGGGGGGTTTCTCCGGGTCCCCATCATCCCGCAGGCCACCCCTGCCGCACCTCCAGGGCTTCTGGTCTCTGCTTAGACATCCCCTTCCGGCCTGAAGGCTTCCATGGACGGTATCGTCCATGGGGTCGCAAAGAGTCAGACACGACTGGGCGACTTTCACCTTCACTTCCAACCTCTCTTACCTCATTTGCTTATTTGAAGTCCCAAATAATGCGCGGCTCCTTCGCATCAGCCCTCTCTTAGCCCACTTTTCTCCATGGACGGGCTGTTTTCACCATCTAGCGTGCAATATATCCCATGTATTTACTTTCTAAAGATTACTATGTGCTTCCCTCCAAGCATAATAATAAAAAGGCTGGGGTTTTTGTTTATTTTGTGAACTGCTGTTTCTCAGACCTGAAGCAGTGACTTAGAGCTACAGATGATAAACAGATAGCTGCTGGATAAATGCATTCCTTCAGCAGTACTAAAACAAATGATTTTGGCATCTAGTTAGCAAGAAAAATCTAGTTAAATAGAAGGACAGACGGTGAGTGTTATTGATTACACTGACCTGTGAGCCACGTAATGAACTGCCAGGTGTCCAGAAGTTGGGGAATCTAGCTTGGTTTGTCCTGAGCATCAGAGTTACTGATCTGTTTGGCAGAAAATATCCTCCAAATTGTTGTCACAAGAAGTGCAGTCTTTCACATCATGATCCCACGACTTTGGCCACTTTTTCTTATTTCACATTTCCCCCTGATACTGTTATGCCTGTATCATATTTTGCCCGGATGATGACAATAAATATTTGACTTTCTATCAATAAGATGGCATATTTGAAAATACTCAGTATAAAAACATGTATTTCAAAGTAGTTAATATATGATTATGTTATACCAATCCATTTTCTAATAATTAAGCAGAGAAACAGAATAACTGTTTGGACTTGCTATTTTATTCTTTTAATGTAGTTCTCCATGGTTTATTTTATACAAAGTGACTAGATGACTAGTTTATTAAAAATTATACAAGAAAATATACAAAATATTTGTATAACAAATATTCAGCATAACACATCTCATAAAAAATTTTAATAAAGAGAAGTCAACACTTATCAGAAAGGGATACAAATGGATGTATATAAAATATTTGGTTGAAGTATATTAAATAAGCACAATGACAAAGGCAGAACAACAAAAGAGCAGTAACAATTCCCTACAAGTACTTTTATATGACAAAACACATCATAAAAACTGAAAAGGAAGTTTAAAAGTGGAGAAAGAGTGGTTCCAACATTGCAGAGCAGAGGGGACTTTGCTGGTGGTCCAGTGGTCAAGAGTCTGCCTTGCAGCAGGGAGCACAGGTGGGACCCCTGGTCAGGGAACTAAGATCCCACAGGCCACAGAGCAACTACGCCTGGGCATTGCAGCTACGGAGCCCTTGAGCCACAAGTAGACAACCCAGGAGCCCCAGGGAAAGATCCTACAGGATGCCACTAAGACCTCAAGCAGCCAAATTAAAAAAAAAAAATCACAGAAAAGGTATTCCCAACTTTGAAAAATCAGACAGTTCAGTAGAAAGATGTAGATTTAGTTGTAACCTGTCACACACACACAAAATGTAGATGTAAATAGGATAAAGGTACAAATGATGAGAAAAAGGAATGCACCTTCTAAGGAGCTTGTACAAAAGTTGTTCGACATCCTTAATCTTGTCACTAAATGCAAGTAGAACCATGTTCTTTCTGATATTAGCAAACAGATATAATTCCAATGGAATGCTGAGAAACAGTCACTTTGGGGCCCTGACAGAGTGCAAACTGACCTGTGAATTCTGAACGGTTTTCTTTCTATGATTTCCATTGGTGCATGTTTTCTAGTCATTTCTTTTCAGTAAATAATCTCTGACTTCCCTAAGATTTAGTTAAATGGGAACACAAAGAGTTGGACATGACTGAGCGACTCTTTCACACACTTTCATTGCAGCATATTAGAGTAAATGCTTACTATTAATCCATCACAATCACAGTTCTGAGAACTTTACATTATTAACTAACTTAATCCCCAGAACAAAACTAAGGTCTAGATTTTATTAAACGAAGCTAGGGCATAAAGAAGTTATTATCCGAAAACCTACATCTAAATAACCAGAAGAATGGTGATTCAAATTCCACAAATTTGAATTAGAGCTTGTTCTATGGATTGGATAATGTTAGATCTCAAAGACAAAAAACAGATAAAATCTTGGTAACCTGCTTCATTATTCTTGCCTGAGAAAACACATGGACAAAGGAGCTTTGTGGACTACAGTCCATGGGGTCACAGAAATTATGGGACATGACTTAGTCACTAAATAACAATAGCAACGGTATCATTGGTTTGATCATAGGAGTTCTATGTAACCATTGAAGTTGCTTTACATAAGAATATGTATAAAATTAAGTAATGTTTAAATAAATATTTTTAAACTCATATTTACTAAATTCAGTTATATTTAACTAAAAATTATGTACTGAATATGAGATTAATTGTTATTATTTTTTATATTTATTTTTGTTTTACTCTCTAAAGTACAGATGGCTTCATTGGGATACAAATTTTTTTATAAAAGAAAAAATAAATCAATTGAAGTTTTTTTTCCTAAGTTGTAGATTTATATTCTACTATTTTAAAAATATTCATAAGTCATGAGTTTACTTTGGAATTATAACTAACAACCCTATATAGCCTGGTAAAGCTGGTAATGATTGTTACAAATAGAAGTTATCATAGGTCTAAAATCTTTCTTAATTTTGCCTATAATGTTCATTGATTTCTTTTTAAAATATTTAATTGAACTAAACTGTCTGGTAATTTCTATTGGTTTTGTAAAATAGAAAAGAATTCTCATTTAACATACTGTGAAGAATAAAAGTCATTTCAACATAAAACTGGAGTTATTTACAAAACCTAGAGAATCCCATGGACAGAGAAACCTGGCTGACTATAGTCCATGGGGTGGCAAAGAGTCAGACAGGACTGAGCAATAAACACATACACACAGGGAGCTTTGATTCAGTCTGAATAATATCATTGTTTACCTGGTAATATATCCTAAACATGCAAGTAAATTCAAGACTTAAACTACATAAAAATTTATGAATGCAAGCAGAATATTTTAAACAAGTGTTTGTTCAAATCAGATCATAATTCTAATGAAAACATTAAGGAATTTTGACCCACTGGGTTGTTAGCAATATGGAATAACTAATTTCAGAAAAAATTTTTTTTCAAGCCATTATTTCACAGAGGAGATCAATGAGGACAGTGTAAATCATTGACTCAGCCAACAGGATCACATCATAGGTTTTTTTTTAAAGTATAAATAATACACTTAATATTAAAAAATATTAAGAAGAATTCATGCCTTCAAACTGTGGTGTTGGAGAAAACTCTTAAGAGTCCCTTGGACCACAAGGAGATCAAACCAGTCAATCTCAAAGAAATCAATCCTGAATATTCTTTAGAAGGACTGATGCTGAAGCTGAAGCTCCAATACTTTGGCCACCTGATACCAAGAGCGGATTCATTGGAAAAGATCCTGATGCTGGGAAAGACTGAAGGCAAGAGAAGGGGATGACAGAGGATGAGATGGTTGGATGGCATCTCCGACTCAATGGACATGAATTTCAGCAAACTCTAGGTGATGGTGAAGGATAGGGAAGCCTGGCGTGCTGCAGTCCATGAGGTCTCAAAGTCGGACAAGACTGAGCAACTGAACAACAACAAGAATACACTGCTAAAATTTTGTCTATTAATTAAATTAAAACCAGAACAACGTACATTAATACATCAATCCTTTTGCTTGACTTAGTTTTCCATATTTTTATTTTATGGCAGGATTTATTTGAAAGTAAATAAGCATGATTTATTACACGATAAAGTGTTCTTTAATTACTAGATGGGTGGCCTTCCTGGTGGCTCAGTGGTTAAGAATCTGCCTGTCAATGCAGGAGACTCGAGTTCAAACCCTGGGTTGGGAAGATCCCTTGGAGAAGGAAATGGTAACCCACTCCAGTATTCTATTCTTGCCTGGGAAATCCCATGAAGAGAGGAGCAGTGGGCTCCAGTCCACGGGGTCACAAAAGATTTGGAATTGACTTAGTGACTAAACAACAAGAAAATTACTACATGAAAACATTTTATTTACTTTTATACATGTTAACCTAGATTTAAATTATAGAGGAATATTAAAATATGTCTCTTTTAAAAACTTTTATGTCTATTTTCATACATCTCAGAAGAAATAATTGATTTCCATTTGCACCCTGCTATTTGAATTTATACCTACAGGAGTGGTGGGGGACAGCTAACCTACCCTCTCACTACTGTTTCTCCTAGTTCTCCCATGTGATCTGTCTAGCCGTCTATTTCATGTCATTGTAGCTTCAGATTGCTTCCTGAAGAATGATTCTGTTTTTCCAGTTCTCTCATTCCTCAATTTTGGCAGTGTTCTCACTTTAAAATAATCCTATCCAACCAGAAAGGTTTAACAAATCCTGCATTTCATGTATTATACAGAAAACTTAAAAATTCCCTCCTAGGGCAGATTGCTATCCTCTAGTCTTCAAAATTTGCACAATAGTGACCTAAACAACGGATCAGGCAATAATGGTAATCAGGAGGTATACTGAGAGCAGAAAAATAATTTTAGTGCCACTGTGATTTTTCTATGATCTGAAGCTTTTCTGCAGTAAAATCTTTTATTATGTGTAATAAAGAGAGATGATCCATAGAATATCTTAATGCACTGACTCTGGGTCATTATAGCCACATTTCCACAGAGACATCATTTCATTATAAGAAAGCACTCAACTTCATATACATTGATTATAATTTCAAGTCCTTTGCTAAATCATATAAGTAAGTATGGGAGTTTTATCACTTAAACAACTTTAGCATTTTTTAAGTTATTCAACTTAAAAAATTAAACAGGATGTTTCAAATAACCTGCCCTCTACCAAATATAAATCTTAGTAATGACATTAAAAACATTAGTAACATCTCCCAGTTATTAAATATTTACTCGTTTTAAGCTCAGAGTCGTTATATTATGCCCAAGTAAGATTATCGTCCAGCAAAATAATTATCCCTATTTTCAAGATTAAAGAAAAAAAAGATGAAACTAAAAAAAAAATGATGCTTAGAAACATTTTGAAAAAGTGTTATAGGAAACATGAACCTGATAACCTGAACTCTGAATCTGCCTTCTACGTTGTGACTCTCTAAACACCTCAACCAGCTTTGACACATCCTCCAGTTATTGGTCCAACAATGCTTGGAGGCTATGGAACAATGCATCAGAGACAGTCAGCGACTCGCTTTTACTCAGCTCCCCGTTCTTCCTTCATCTCGATCTTTTCTTCGGCTTGTTGGAAGCATTTCCACTCTAAGTCTTTACTAGTGGGGTGGTTCATCCTTCCCAAGGACTCAGCATTTCTCTCTAACAATTCAGTCCATCGGAGAACAGAACAGCCTAGGAAACTGAGGCATGGAGATGTCTTTTGTCCAGGGTCACCGAGCCAGTGAACGCTGGAGCTGAAATTAGAACCTGGGTGGTGTGAACTCAACGCTCGTGCTCTTAATCTCTCTGTCCTAGTTTCAGCTCCATCCCTGTGCACGTCCATCTCCTTGCTGGGGAGATTTAGTGGTGTTCCCACTAGTCTTTACTAGTGGGCCAGTTCACACTTCCCCAGGGACTCAGCATTCCCCTCAAATAATTCAGGCCACAGGAGCAAGTAATAAAAGTAGAACAAAAAATATTTCCTATCTTGAGTCTTTTCCTTTCCTACATATCAATAGGTAATCCGTTCCTATAGTTACAAAAGCGATTACTTCAACTTAGTTTCAGAATGTTTTCCGTCTGAAAGTGACCACTAATATTTTCCAGCTCTTAAGGGGATGATAGGAGGTGCGCACTATAATCTCTTTGTCTGAGAACAGCGCTCTGGGGGGAGGGCGAGCGAATTTTTCACTGACGCTCTTACAAATTATGATTGTTTCTTTCTGTGTCAGTACTCAAAAGGAAGCCTGGAAATGATAGCTTTACAGATTTAGAAAATAATAAATAGAGTCTCCCAGAGAAGACTCCCATGGGGGCTGTTTGCTCACTTTAATGATGACATTTGACAGCAGCTTTGGTTTAGTACGAGGTTCCCTTGGCAACTGTTTTATTGGAAAACTGGAAACTTGCACTGAAAAAAAAAAAAAAAAAAACCTGGAAAAAAGAAAGCACTGAAATATGCATTTTTATTTTAATAGCGTTGTTGATTTTTTTTCTCTCTTTTATTATTGCTCCTTTTTACTGTGGTGTAATAATTTAGGAAGATTGGCCATTAATCTACCATTAATTTGGGCAAACATAGCTCTATTTTTAAGGAATGAAGAGAGGCAGGAAGTGCTTGGGCTTCCATACATTTACTGCAATGTGCGTGGTTCTTCTTTAGGATTGCAGCTGTCATGATAATAACGGTGGGAGGTCATGAGGTTCCCCACTTCCCATTCCAAGTATGACAATGCAGATTTATTTTTCATTGACTGGATGTGTGCTGTAAATAATAACTATGAAAGCCATATATGTCAGGGAGGATCCAGTCTTTTCTTTGAAATTTGGATCACTGCAAGAAATTACTTTTTGTGTTAAAAAGAAAAAGGTGAAAATGATTAATGAACAGTAGAAGCAAGCGTTGCAACATAAAACCCAAGCCGAAGTTTTAATGTGGGTATTAAGTCTCTGTGTAATGAGACTGCAAGCCAGAGTATAATAGAACATTTCTTAATTATAGTCAATTTAAATTGCTTGCTGGTTTTATCTTTGGTCTGTATGTAAAATATGCTTGCCAATGCCCTAGGAAAATAAGCTTCTTACAGCAGGTAGATGACTCTCTAGAGTGAGTGTATATACTCCTGAATTTAATACTTGAGTTACATGCCTAAGATTCAGTTGTGTTTGTTCAAAACATGTCTGTGTCAGTTGAGTTTGTTATTTCTAATATTAAATGAATTAAATATTTTATAATATTATGAACTATATATTCAAGAAGAGATCATTATTCTCCACAAAAATTAAGTAGAATCTGTTGGAAAAGAATCAGTTAATGTAAAACTCTCAAAAAGGCAGTTCTCAAAATAGATGTTGAAGGTACAACCTTGGTAAAATCACTGGTGAGGATGTAAAATGATGTAACAGAAACTACCCAGGAACAGATTGCTGGGATGGAAAAATCTGAACTTTAATGGATGAATTGCTACAGGCTCAGTATGGACAATTTTGAGTTAAACATTCCAGGGGACCCACGTATAGGGAGGGCCCCACAGTATCTTGGGGTTTAAGGCTAGACCTTAACCAGATTCCCATGTAAATATCAGAGAAAAATCCCCTTGGGCTTCCTGAAGGAGAAAGAGAAAAGGAACTGTTTTGAATACACCAGAGCACTCTATTATCACAATGCCTTAGCGTGAGCATTATCAAGTTGTCATTGTTTCTATAATTTTTGAAGAATTTTGTATCATTGAGAAACAATTTACAGTAAACTATATATATTTAGAGTAGGTGAAAGTCACTCAGTCGTGTCCAACTCTTTGCAACCCCACGAACTATACAGTCCATAGAATTCTCCAGGCCATAATATTGGAGTGGGTGAAAGTGAAAGTGAAGTCACTCAGTCGTGTCTGACTCTTTGCGACCCCATGGACTGTAGCCCACCAGGCTCCGCCATCCATGGGATTCTCCAGGCAACAGTACTGGAGTGGGTTGCTGTTTCCTTCTCCAGAGGATCTTCCCCACCCAGGGATCGATCCGGGGTCTCCTGCATTGCAGGTAGATTCTTTAGCAGCTGAGCCATCAGGGAAGCCCACATATATATTTAAGGTGTATGATTTAATACATTTTAACATACATACCCATGTGCATGCCAATGAAAATGAGCATAATCAAGCAAATGGTAATATTCATCATTCATAAATGTTTTCTCATGCCAGCCCCTCTAGGTGATATCTCCCTCTCCTCTTTCCCCCTCCCATCTCAAATAAATATATAAAACAAAGGATACTTTACATCTTAAAGGTTTGATTTAAATGAAATCCTAGAATTCTTGTTCTGTCTGTCATGTTTCTTTCATGGAGCTTAATTTTTTCGAAATTTTTTTTATGTGTGGCACGGATTCATTCATTTCCAGTTGTAAGTAGGTTCTGTTACTTAGGTAAAGCATGACCCCTGTATTCACTGACTTGTTGGTAGGTGTTTAGGTTGCTTCCAGGTTTGGGTGTTACAAATAAAGTCACAATGGACATGCAAGCACAGGTTATTGTATGGCCTGTGCTTTCATTATTTTCAGGCCCATAGGAGTAAACTGTTTGGATTATGTGTGTTTAATTTTAAGAAATTGCTAAACTGTTTTCCAAAGAGGTCCTCCCACTTTGCATTTCACTAGTTGTGTTTGAATTTCAGTTTTTCCATATCCTCACTAAAGTTGACATGGTCTGTCTTTTCAATTTTAGCTATTCTAATGCAGGTTCACTGGCATCTCATTGTTGTTTTAACTTTTATTTCCCTCCTGATTAATGATGTTGACACATATTTTTGTGTGCTTATTTGCCATCCTTATGTATCTGATAAAAGGGCTATTCAAATTTCTTGACTGTTTTTTAATTGGCTTGATTGCTCTCTTCTTATTAAACTTTACACATTATGGATACAAATCTTTTATGCTATACACGATTTGCAAATATTTCTCCCAGACTCTGACAGGTCTTCTCATTATCTTAGTAGTATCTTTTGAAAAGCATAGATTTTTAGTTTTGATGATGTCCATTTCCCAATATCTTTTCTATTTGATATTTTACCTTAAATGTATGTGCCTAGCCCAAAGTCCTCTGTCTGCTTTTAAAATGTGTGTTATCTTAAGCTCTCCAGTTAGGGTTATGATCCTCTTTAATTTACACATGTATGGTATAAAGGTTAATGTTCATATTTATACATAAAGAAGTCCAGTTTTTCAGCAACATGTGGCTTGAAGAGACAGACTCTGTCTTGAAAGAAGCATGTGGATGGGCATGTGGTGGGGGGACAAAGTGTAAACATCTTCATATCACATGATGAAGCCCACTGGAACAGACCCCATGAGAGAGGCTGATGGAAGTAACGCCCCAGTGATGCCCCTCAGCCTACATCATCCACTCCGGAAGTTTCAAAAGGGCCTCCTGGGTGTAGAAATCACACGGCCAGCAACAGGACCAATGTGTAGGCCCAAAGATGCATGGCCCCACTCACAGAGACTGACTTAGCCACTGCTACTGAGGAACGTCCATGCTTCCAGCCATTTAACCCAATGCTAAGCCCTTACGTGACACTATCCCACCGGGAAACCAAACCACTCTCCGGTGGCAAGTTGACAACGTCAGGCCCCTTTCATCCTGCAAAGGGACAATGATTCACTCTGACTTGGATATGACATCAAATCCAGACAAGAACTTGTATTTCCTTCCTCTGGAGTCTCGGCCAACTAGGCTGAGGAAGTACAGAATGTTTGGTCCACTGAATGTCAGGTCCTCTATGTCACTGTCTTTGGACCAAGGGATTCCCCGTTATAGCACAACAGGGACACCGTTCTCTAAATAACACACTACTTAGTGATGATGGCCTGTTGCAGGCAAAGCATTAGCCTTTGAATGCTGAAGCTGAGACATCAGCTTGAATATCAGTTCAGTTCAGTTCAGTCAATCAGTCGTGTCTGACTCTTTGCGACCCCACGGACTGTAGTACACCAGGCTTCCCTGTCCATCACCAACTCCCAGAGTTTACTCAAACTCATGTCCATTGAGTCAGTGATGCCATCCAACCATCTCATCTTCTGTTGTCCCCTTCTTTTCCTGCCTTCAATCTTTCCCAGCATCAGGGTCTTTTCAAATGAGTCAGTTCTTTGCATCAGGTGGCCAAAGTATTGGAGTTTCAGCTACAGCATCAGTCCTTCCAATGAATATTCAGGGCTGATTTTCTTTATGACAGACTGGTTTGATCTCCTTGCAGTCCACGGGACTCTCAAGAGTCTTCTCCAACACCACAGTTCAAAAGCACTCCTTGGGCGTTCAACTTTCTTTATAGTCCAATGCTCACATCCATACATGACTACTTGAAAAACCATAGCTTTGACAGATGGAACGTTGTCAGTAAAGTAATGTCTCTGCTTTTTCTTCCAAGGAGCAAGCATCTTTTAATTTCATGGCTGTAGTCACCATCTGCAGTGATTTTGGAGTCCCCCAAAATAAAGTCTCTCACTGTTTCCACTGTTTCCCCATCTATTTGCCATGAAGTGATGGGACCAGATGCCATGATCTTAGTTTTCTGAATATTGAGTTTTAAGCCAACTTTTTCACTCTCCTCTTTCACTTTCATCAAGAGGCTCTTTAGTTCCTCTTCACTTTCTGCCATAAAGGTGTAATCATCTGCGTATCTGAGGTTATTGATATTTCTCCCGGCAATCTTGATTCCAGCTTGTACTTCATCCAGTCTGGTGTTTCTCATGATGTACTCTGCATATAAGCTAAATAAGCAGGGTGACAATATACAGCCTTGATGTACTCCTTTCCCAATTTGGAACCAGACTGTTGTTCCATGTTGGGTTCTAACTGTTGCTTCTTGACCTGCAAACAGATTTCTCAGGAGGCAGGTCAGGTGGTCTGGTTTTTCCATCACTTGAAGAATTTTCCACAGTTTGTTTAAATCCACACAGTCAAAGGCTTTGGCATAGTCAATAAAGCAGAATTTGACATTTTTCTGTAACTCTCTTGCTTTTTTGATGATCCAATGGATGTTGGCAATTTGATCTTAGGTTCCTCTGCCTTTTCTAAATCCAGTTTGAACATCTGGAAGCTCACAATTCATGTACTGTTGAAACCTGGCTTGGAGAATTTTGAGCATTACTTTACTAGCATGTGAGATGAGTGCAATTGTGCAGTAATTTGAACATTCTTTGGCATTGTCTTTCTTTGGGATTGGAATGAAAACTGACCTTTTCCAGTACTGTGGCCACTGATGAGTTTTCCAGATTTGCTGGCATATTGAGTGCAGCACTTTCACAGCATCATCTTTTAGGGTTTGAAATAGCTCAACTGGAAATCCATCACCTCCACTAGCTTTGTTCATAGTGATGCTTCCTAAGGCCCGCTTGACTTCACATTCCAGGATGTCTGGCTCTAGGTGAGTGATCACACTATTAGGATTATCTGGTTCATGAAGATCTTTTTTGTATAGTTCTTCTGTGTATTCTTGCCATCTCTTCTTAATATCTTCTGCTTCTTTTAAGTCCATACCATTTCTGTCCTTTTTTGTGCCCATCTTTGCATGAAATGTTCCCTTGGTATCTCTAATTTTCTTGTAGAAATCGCTAGAGTTTCCCATTCTATTGCTTTCCTCTATTTTTTTGCATTGATTGCTGGGGATGGCTTTTTTTTTTTTAAATCTCTCCTTGCTATTCTTTGGATCTCTGCATTCAAATGGGAATATCTTTGTTTTTCTCCTTTGCCTTTCACTTCTCTTCTATTCAACGCTATTTGTAAGGCCTCCTGAAACAACCATTTTACCTTTTTGCATTTATTTTCCTTGGGGATTGTCTTGATCCCTGCCTCCTGTACAATGTCATGAACCTCCATCCATAGTTCAGGCACTGTATCAGATATAATCCCTTGAATCTATTTGTCACTTCCACTGTGTAATCATAAGGGATTTGATCTAGGTCATACCTGAATGGTCTAGTGGTTTTCCCTATTTTCTTTAAGTCTGAATTTGGCATTAAGGAGCCACAATCAGCTCCTGGTCTTATTTTTCCTGACTGTATAGAGCTTTTCCATCTTTGGCTGCAAAGAATATAATCAACCATCTGGTGATGTCCATGTATAGAGTCTTCTCTTGTGTTTCTTCCTGGAGGGATGGTTATAGGACCTTAAGACTATGTAAAGCCTTTTGTCTGATCTTAATGGAAGTGTTTACTTTAGTCTGTTTCTTAGACCCAGTCACCTGTGGATAGAATAAAAGTATGACATTGCCCCAAATTCCATGCCCCTTAATTAAGTGGGGAAGACTGAAGGAGGGCAGAGAGTAACCCAAATCTGTTGTCTATTAACTACAGGACTAAATTTTCAGTCAATTGTTTTACATTAGGAATAAACAGATTTCAGCAGGTTTACTATACTGTTGTTGATCATGATCTTATTTTCTACCACTGTTTGAAGAAATATGATAAAAATAACTTAGCAAGAATTGTTTCTACTATCGATTTTTAAATGCCCTTCGATTTTGGACAGATTCTGACTACGGGCCAAGTTATGTCAAAATTACTTAGACTTTTCACTTAATAATGCTTTTGGAAATTAAGCTTTTACTACCATCAAGGATCAATGAAAAGAGGTCTGCTCTTGTGCATGCCCAGATAGAGAGATCAATAGGTAAAATACATTTTAAAGCATCCTACATACCATTCCAAATATTATGTTAAATATTTTAAAACACTTTAGAAGAGTCGGACACATTCCCATCAAGGAAAGATAAAAGAAAGATAAACACTCTCCTTCAATCTAATGCCATCAATTTATTAATGTAAAGCAGGCAGTGCAGCAAGGTAAAAGGTTGTCCTCAGTATTTTAGGCATGAAAGAAATCGCCAAAGATAAAGATATGACTCTCGAGTATGACATACATAATTCAGAATTCAACTGATGGATGGGATTAATTGTACCCAGTTAATTAGTGTCATCACTTACACTGTGCTGTATTTTCCAGCTACCTGCCTAGGTCGGCAAGCGGGAAACAGAGTGGCTGGGAGGGACGGTCTGTGGAAGCCCTGCTGGGCGGGCCTGGACCACGTGACGGGATGCGGCTGACACCTGCTTTGATCTGTTTGCAGGCCTGCGTTCTCTCTCCCCTGCTGAACGGGGCACTCAATCAAGCGTTTGTGTAAGAGCTCATGCAACGCACACAACTCCTGGGCCGACTCCTCGCCCTGCTGTCCCGGAAACCCCGGGGCCACACCGCCACACACGGGCAGTCTTTCCATTTTGGAAAGAAAAATAATCCTCCTGCTTGAGATAGATGTCACTGTTACCACCTGCTTATTTGCTCTTCCAAGGGTAAAAGCCGTCACTAATTATTAATAGCAACACAGAACACCAGGAGTTATTTTATCAAAAGTGCTCAATCGCTAACTCTAAGCATGTTATTTTATAATAAAGTATGCAAACTAGAATAATGACTTTATTTTTGGATTCCACAGTCTTAGAAGTCCTAAGTTATGGAGAATTTCATGATAAAGAAAAAAGTATTCTTCATATAAACTGTACTTTCTTTTATAGGGCCTACTTCTAGAAGTAACTGAGGATTCCATTAAAAGATAGTTGATAAGAAAGTGAAAGCGAAAGTGTTAGTCTCTCAGTTGGGTCCAACTCTTTGTGATCCCCATGGACTGTGGCCCGGCAGGCTCCTCTGTCCATGAATTTCTCCAGGCAAAAATTCTGGAATAGGTAGTCATTCTCTTCTACCAGGGAATCTTCCAGACCCAGGGATTGAACACAGGTCCCCTGCATTGCAGGCAGATTGTTTACCATCTGAGCCATCAAAAGGAAATCACATACTCTCTTCCAGAGTAAAGTGTTGGTCCCATGCTGCACAACTGACTCATATTTCATCAACCTGGTTCTTTTGGCAATAATGGAGAATTATTGCCAGTTACTTAATTTCTCTGCACCCACAAATGAAGAATAACATAAACTTGTTTCAACAAAACATTTAGTTTTTTAACCAAAGACCTCAAATAACCTGGGTTGCAGTATTTTTTTTATGAATTTGCCATTATACTTTAATTTAGTATTTAAATTTAAAATAATTACTCAGAAAATAATATGTTATTAAAAAAGCACAACTGAGCTTCACCACACATGCAAAAATCATACAATACCCTTTGGCTCCAAGTGGCAGTAACTTTACATGCTGTCTCCTGCTAATACAGAAAAAGGATGAAATAATGGTTTTAATTTGCATCTTTTGCTCCTGGCATCTTGAGCTCCAAATATGATATTAGTTAGTCATTGCTTTCAGTGTTTCGAAATGAATTATTACATGCACACTGGATCAAATGTTATCATTTCTCCAGGAGAAGAATGTAAAAGTTAGGAATGTGCCTGTCATTAAGAGACCTGAAGGACTCTTATGCAAATTATGTGATCCACAGTATTAAATGGATGCATATACAGCATTAACGCTTTTCCTTGTTCTTCTCAAGTGATTATTAATATAAAAAGAAAGCATCAAAATTAGCATTGTATTGCCACACCATCTTAGGCAAGCTTTGCCATTGGTAAAATCATGCATTACAAATCCTATTTTAAAATAGTTACATTATTTTTAAAACTAATTTAAAACCAAAGAGTTATGACTATAATTAGATTTTTGCATTCAAAAATACATTTGACTCCTTATCTCTTTCCACTATTAACTGGTTCTGGAGAGCCTTCTAGCCTTTTTAAATTGGTTTCTTTGTCTGTGAAACAATAAGAATAATAACTGATTTTTCCTTCATTAAATGTGTGTTTAACATTTGCCATGGGCAACTTGATAGTCACCAATATGGTGGAACAATAAGACATATTTCCTTTATAGTCACACAGCTTAAAATCTGGGAATACTGGTCAGTAATGTACTATCTAAGGCTTATAAACATGCACAAAATGTGAGTTAATATTATATATAACTATGTTGAGCCATCAATAAATAGATACCTGTAGAGTAGTTGCTATGTGTTAATGAAACATCAATAAACTGCTGCTGTGAAACAAATAGGCTACCAGATATTTTTCTAGCAAAAGTTGATATATTCAGGATCAGCAGAGAATTGCTATTCTGGGGTCTGCAAACATGGAGAGCCACAAGCAAGTCCCCTCATGGGCAGGGAAGGAAGACACTTTACCTAGAGGACAAGGACATTGGGAGTGTCCCAGCAAACAGAGTCCATGATTCTGCATCGGCTGGGTCCTTGCCAGGAAAGACAAGTCTTTCGTCTTCCCTTTGGGCTCAGCTATCCTTATAGGATGAGAAAGCTCCCCTTTCTGCCAGTCAGCTCCATTTAATTGAGACTTCTACATTTTTCTCAAAACAAAACAAAGATTATCCCTCTTGTGGCTGTTAACATTCTGGCAGGGAAAGGTAAAAAATAATCAGTAGCCACTATAATAAATAAAGTGTGGGCTTTCCCAGTGGCTCAGTGGTAAAGAGTCTGCCTGCAATGCAGGGAACGTGAGCTCGATCCCTGGGTCGGGAAGATCCCCTGGAGAAGGAAATGGCAACCCACTCCAGTATTCTTGTCTGGAGAATCCCATGGAGAGGAGCCTGGTGGACTATGGCCCGTGGAACCACAAGAGTCAGACATGACTAAACCACCACCACCATAAATAAAGTATGTACTATGCTGGAGGGTGATGAATACCATGTGAAAAGACACAGAAAAGAATTGAGACTGTAGAGGTTATGGCAGTTGACAGTGTTCAACAGAACACTCAGGGAAGTGCTCATTGAGAAGGTGATTTGAATGAAATACTGGAAGGAGGTGGGAGAGTTACTCAAAGGATGGTTGAGTGGAGGGGGCTGCAGGGAGGGGAGAGCCTGGGAAAAAACTCTCAGGCAAGATTCTCACCTATGTGTCTTGGGAACCACCTGGGGGCCCATGTAGCTGAGAAAGTAAGCAAAGTTCTGAGTAGTCGAGGTTGAGACCTGAGAGGTAGCTTGGAACCAGGTTGTGTGGGACCTAGAATAGCATTGACAAGGCTTTAACTCCTCTCTGAACAGAAACAGGGGCCCACTGCTGGATTTTGCACAGAGGAGTAAGCTCTGCATACATTTTGAACCACGGCGCAGCAAGGGGAGAAGCAGGGAGAACTATTATCTCCTAAAAACCCAAGGGCTGTTTCTTGAGATAAATTTGGGAAAGTTAGAAGATCCACATTGTGGCTGAGTCTTCACGGTCTCCCCAGGCGGTGCTACTGGTGCAAAGAATCCAGCTGCCAGCGCAAGAAACATAAGACACAGGGTCAGTCCCTGGATCAGGAAGATCCCATGGGGTAGGAGATGGCAACTGTCTCCTGTATTCTTGCTTGGAGAATCCCATGGAGAGAGGAACCTGGCAGGCTACAGTCCATGGGGTCTCAAAAGAGTCAGTAACGACTGAGCACCTGAGCGCACTCACACACACACACAGACACACACAGACACACACAGACACACACACACACACACACACACACATTCATATTATGGTCTCTGAAGAGAACGCCAAAGCAATTGGCTTCTTAAATATGTGTCAAATACACGGTCACAAGAAAAAAGATCTTTAAAGTAGTATATAATGTAAACTCATTTGGGGAAAGAAGAGAAAATCATAAAAATGGAAAGTGTTTTTGATTAATGGGAAATAATTCTAAATGTGTCCTTTATATATAACATCAATAAATAGAAGTTTACTCCAGTATTCTTGCCTGGGACATCCCATGGACAGAGGCAGGCTCACAAAAGAGGCAGACACTATCTAGCAACTAAAGGAACAACAGACTGTTCTTCAGACATTGCTTTAGGTAAAAGTCTCAGGGACAGTTTTCATTAGCTTTCCTTTAGAAAATATAAAATAAAACACATTAAACAGACCGATATGCATTTATATAAATTCACTTAAGTTTATTCAAAACTCATTTTCTAAACATTTTGAAAGTCAAGTCGATTCAAATAGCACTCAGTGCCCAGAAACAAGCCACATGAGCAGAATAGTGCTTGACCTCAAGGCCAGCTTGAAAGACTGTGCAGAGTTCTAATTTACTCCAAAGCTTGTAGCCTCATAGATTCAATTTTTTCTATGCTTTTCAAAGAAGACCTACATTCCATATCATTTTGAACAAAGGAAATGAAGCTTTCATTTCAAGAAGGACATTTATTTTTTTAAAGAGGGAGAAGATATTAACTTTAGGATGTATTTCTGAGCACAATGTGCAAACTTGTTTGTTTTTTAGCTTGATGCACATTTCCGTTGTTAAAAAAGATTAATAAACAAAAAAGTGTTAGTAGTTCAGTTGTGTCTGACTCTTTGCCACTCTATGGACTGTAGCCCACCAGGCACTTCTGTCCATGGGATTCTCCAGGCAAGAACCCTGGAGTGAGTTGCCATCGCTTTCTCCAGGGAATCTTCCCAACTCAGGGATGGAACCTGAGTCTCCTTCATTTCAGGTGTATTCTTTACCCTCTGAGCCACCAGAAAATGAAAGTGAAAGTCACTCAGTTGTGTCCAACTCTTTTCGACCCCATGGACGATACAGTCCATGGAATTCCACAGGTCACAATACTGGAGTGGGTAGCCATTCCCGTCTCCAGGGGATCTTCCCAACACAGGGATCAAACCCAGATCTCCCGCATTACAGGCAGATTCTTTACGAGCTGAGCCATCAGGGAAGCAAAATATTAGTGTTAGTTGCTCATTCCTGTCCAACTCTTTGATGGCTCAGATGGTGAAGAATCTGCCTGGATGCAGGAGATCCAGGTTTGATCCCCTGGAGAAGGGAATGGCTCCCCACTCCAGTATCCTTGCCTGGATAATTCATGGACAGAGGAGCCTGGTGGGCTACAGTGCACGGGGTCGCAAAGAGTCAGACACGACTGAGCAACTAAACACTAAGGAGCCACTAGAGAAGTCATTAAGTCAATTACAGAAACCTTAATAAACAGACTCTTGGGAGTCCCTTCGACTGCAAGGAGATCAAACCAGTCACTCCTAAAGGAGATCAGTCCTGAATATTCATTGGAAGGACTGATGCTGAAGCTGAAGCTCCAATACTTTGGCCACCTGATGTGAAGAGCTGACCCACTGGAAAAGACCCTGGTGCTGAAAAAGATTGAGAGCAGGAGGAGAAGGGGGTGACAGAGAATGAGATGATTGGACGGCATCACCGAATCAAAGGACATGAGTTTGAGCAAACTCCAAGAGATAGTGGAGGACAGGGAAGCCTGGCATGCTGCAGTCCATGAAGTGGGAAAGAGTCGGACAAGACTGAGCAACTGAACAAGAACAATAAACAGAAGCGTGAATTACATAGAGTGGGGAGACCTTCCAGAAGGGGGTACTTTCATACCCTGTGAGGACAATAGAGTCCAGCGGTTGGAAGAAAAACTCCTTTCCTGAAAAGGACTCAGCCAGTGAAGAACCAAAGACCCTGGTCACAGAATCCCTCCCATCTCCCTTCACGAATGTGTCCTTCCTCCCTTGCCATGAGGGGATTTACCTGTGAGTTTCCACGGTTGCAGACCCCAGAATTGCAATTTTCTGCTGATCCCGAAAACACCCATTTTTACTGGAGAGAAACCTTACAGTCTATTTGCTTTAGGTCAACAGTCTTGGAAGGAGTGGAACATTGGGATTGAGAGTATAAGGGGCTGTACTCAGGTCTCCCTGGTCCCTATTATTCTCGCAATAATCTTTCATTAGAGAAGTGAATCATTGCAGACTTTTTGTAGCCTTAAAGGCATGAGTAAAGGCCACTATAAGATTTGACAAGGGCTCTCAATACTTTTAATAAGTGTATTAGCTGGCAGTTACTTGTGGATTTGTTAGTTCACCACTGGTTAAAGGCACATGACAATAAAAATGATGAAAATACATAGCAAGTCACTTTCAGATATGAGATGTACAGTTCTTACAGGAGGAAAATGGATTTCAGAGCTTATAAAATGACTCTTCTGAAATGGGAGCACCCTTCTTTCATCTCCTGTGCTTATGGTAAATGGCTCATCCGTTTTCTTTCTTCTTTTTCTCTTGACTAATGTGAAATAATGTTACTTTTCCCTGTTTTTCATATGGTGTCCCTTTTATTCTTTCCTCTGTTCAAACACCCTTCTTAACTATTTCCCCTCCTCTTTTGCTCTGGGCAGGAGGGAAAAAAAAAAGAGAAACTGGGTGACTGACAGAGGAACAGAGTTGGTTAATAAAACAAGTGCACAAATTAAATGCAATATTTCATATTTCTATCACTCTTGACTATTTCAGCTTTGCTGTCAACCTATGGGCATGACTATAAGCTTCTTTGAAAATACTCAGGAAGATCAGGATCAGAGTAGGTTTTGGTGTCCATGGTGTGTATAGAGAGTATCTATTTGGGCACTTGTGTAACTGAGGTAGGCCAGCTTTAACCAGAAATTCTGAGTGCATTCTCCTGACAACTTTGTTTGCAGACTTACCAATAACTTCAAGGTATGTCATTACACTGTCTTTATCAAGGGTGCAGTGTTTCCAGAGAATGATCTGAAAGCCAAAGTGTCAAGAGATATTTCACACTCAGGGATTCTACAGTATTTCAGCTCCTTATTCAAAGTCCACTTTATTTTTGAGAGCTGCAAGTTCAGCATCTTTAACCAGGCCCAATTAAGAGAAAGCCTAAGGAAACCCTAAGGAAAACAGAGAACAATGATGTAAGTAGAAGAAAGTTGTTCCCTTGGCAAGTTTCAAAACTGATCATAATTTAAGTTTGGAAAGAATTTTTACAAGTGACAATTTTTGTTGTAGTTTCTTAGATTTTTATAGATAGCTTGCAGTTACAGTTTTTAGATAATAGACTGCAAAATAATATGTACTTGATATTTACAGGAACTGTATCATCCATTTTCAAAATAGCCTTATTGAGATATGATGAATATACCATACAATTCATCATTTTAAGTGTAAAATGTAGTGCTTTTAGTACATTCACAAAATGGTCTAGCCATTGTCACTATCTTATTCTAGAAGCTATCAAACTCCAGAACAACCCCGCACGCATCAGCTGTCAGTCTTCTGTGCCCCAGATTTCAGCAACCTTAATGTCATTTTTGTGTCTATGGATTTTTGTTCCCAGAGGTTTGTATGAATCCTGCTTCGGCAGGTTGTCTTTTCACTGTGTGATGTCTGAGGAAAGAAACTTTCTATCAAATGTCTTGGTAGTTCCCCAGATCAACTGGCATCTACTAGGTGCTCAATAAATGTGAAATGGACAATATGAATGCAAATCATACATAGAAATGCAACAAAATGACAACTATAGTTGTAAAAAAAATCACATTTGCTTTGTTTAAATGTGCATATAGCTAGATTACCTATTGCCATGAATATCTTTCCAATATGACTGGATTATTTTTCATTTGCAGAAATTTTAATTTGTCATAACCAATAAAGCCACATCCTATTTCTTCTTTTTAAAGGAAACATTGTAAACATTTGGCATAAGTCTGTGCCATCCCCTATTGGTGTGAACATAAGACCTGCCCACTCTTTAAATAGGTAGGTCATTTTTGGGTTATTTCATAGAAGTATATGTGTGTTTTTCTGTGTGTGTCTGATTTTAAATACTTGCATAACTATAATTTGACAAAGGCTTCAAAGAAGCACCTGCCTGACACAGTTCAGCATATTCCTAATGATCCACTTCTCAGGGAAGGCATCATGATTCACTCTCACTGTCAGCTGGAGAGAGCGTCTTCCACAGCCACCAACACAATGCAACTTGATAGCATGCCCAGAAATGCCATCACAGGCAAATGTCTGTCTTTCAGCACTAAAACATTATTGTGTAAGTTCCCCACAGTGCTCTTTGCGAAATTGTCTGAGAAAGTGTAGTGGGAATTACTGAAGAGAAGAATAAACGCTTCTCTTATTCTTGTGGCTGGCGAGAAGAAAGAACTGAATTGTTGGAAGATGGGTCTAGGAGAGCAAATGGGAAATCGCCTACATTTATAACTTGCATTTTTCTAGATGCCCTCAGCTGGATTTACTTTGCACGTTTGCCTTTCCAGATTTTCAAAGCATTTCATTTCTCTGTTATCAACACACATGGAGTTCTTGTGAGAGCAGGAATTGTTATTTTTTAGAGACCATATACATGTCTTTTGTCAGCTTTGTATGTGGAAACCTTATGTAAAGTAAGATTTCGGGTGGTGGCGTTGACTGTCAATGAAAGCCCTCCCTTGCTGCTGAAGTTTCAAGCTTAGTAAAGTGGAGTTTCAAGTATTTATTGTTACATGTGGCTGTTGTTATACAAAGAAACATGTGAGAGGAGGGAGAAATTCATGTAGCTGCCCTCGGCCATTGTTAATGCCTGTGACTTGCATTTGTGTGTGTGTGTGCTCAGTCCTGTCCAATTCTTGGAGGCCCCATGGACTGTATCCCGCCAGGCTTCTCTATCCATGGGATTCTCCAGGCCAGAATGCTGGAGTGGGTTGCCATGCCCTTCTCCAGGGGATCTTCCTGACCCAGGGATCAAACTTGCTTCTCCTGGAGCTCCTGCATGACAGGCAGATTCTTTACTACTGAGCCACCTGGGAAGTGCTTTGATTGGCATTGGTCACATTGTGGTCACCCACGGTGGTTTCTGTTCTATGAAGAGATGTGTGCATTGTTGGATGGAAGAGACAAGAATGTCAGGAGTGAATGTGTTCATTGAATCAAATGCCTTCAATGTTCACATGACCGTCATCCCTGCTTTTTTTGCTTCTCCCCATAAATGGCACCTGAAGGAAAAAAAAAACAAACAAACATAGTTTCATGTAATAAAAATCTAGCCTGAGTCCACTTTAAAGTTTAAATCTTGTCTTTGATCCAAGTGTCTCCTCTTTCCCACCTCAGAAAAATTAGTAGAAGCAGAAAATAACTGGATGGAATAAGAAAATGTTGTTTAGTCGACTCTTTTGTGACCCCATAGACTGTAGCCTGCCAGACTCCTCTGTCCATGGAATTCTCCAGACAAGAATACTAGAGTGGGTTGCAAATTTCTTCTTCAGGGCAACTTCCTGAACAGGGATCGAACCTGCATCTCTTGTATTGGCAGGCAAATTCTTTACCACTGAGCCTTCTGGGGAGCTCTGAGTAGGAAAGTAGTCGCATAATAAGCAGAATGTACTTTATTTCTAAAATATGGGGATGGTTTGGCTAAGGGGAAATGGTCAGTTTTAGATTCTTACAGTGAAGGATCGTTTCAGTGGTCTTCCAGTCCAAATTCCTTAATGTATAGATAGAGGAAGTAACACCCAGGGGGATGAAGCATGTTTCACTCAGCTCCTACACTAAGTTAGAGGCAAAGCTTTGGTGGTGGTTTAGTTGTTAAGTCGTGCCTGACTCTTGCTACCCCATGGCTTGTAGCCTACCAAGGCTCCTCTGTCCATGGGATTCTCCAGGCAAGAATACTGCAGTGGGTTGCCATTTCCTTCTCCAAAAGGCAATGATAAAGGCATTTGAGTGGAACCCTGGACCTTTATAGTCCTCAAGACTATGTTTTGGATTCATGCTTTTTCCAGTGTTTTTTATCCATTTTCTCTCTATTCCTCTATACATTTCCCTGTTCTCAAATTCACAAGGAAATAATACTAGATGGGCAATCACAGTGGCCCTGTTTACCAAGTGTTGTGTGTATGGTTAGTGATCAAAAAAATAAGTGTACATTTGTCCTTTCCTTATTAGTTTCCTTATTAGAATCCGCCTGCAATGCAGGAGACCCTGGTTTGATTATTGGATGGGGAAGATCCACTGGAGAAGGGATAGGCTACCCACCCCAATATTCTTGGGCTTCCCTGGGGGCTCAGATGGTAAAGAATCCACCTGCAATGCAGGAGACCTGGGTTCAATCCCTGGATCTGGAAGATCACCTGGAGAGGGGTGTGGCTACCCACTCCAGTATTCTGGACCTGGAGAATTCCACAGACAGAGGAGCCTGGCAGGTTATAGTCCATGAAGTTGAAAAGAGTTGGACATGACTGAGCGACTTTCACTTTCACTTTACTAGTTTCTTAGTTATGATTGAGGATAACCTGTTAATCAAGCACCGTTTGTGTAAAAGCATAACTGAATATGTGATATCTTCTGGAAGATGAAGGATGATCAATATTCCTTTGATGCCCACTCCCCAAGGACAGAGTGGTGACCCTATGGCCTTCTTCCTTCAGTCTGGTTGGCCTGTGTTGGTTTGGTCAATCTAGTGAATCTCTTCCATTTTCTGGGCTGTTTTGCTAACATACTAGGAGCTGCCTTTTCCTCTGCCTGAAAACTCTCACCCTCGAAACCCTGATCCATTGTGCAAGAAGTCCAGCAACTTCAGTGAGAGGATGGGAGTGGAGGAGAGCAGTCCAGCTGAGCTCAGGCACCAGACGTGATTGACGCCATCGTGGCGTCTGCTCTCCATCCACCAGCTGTGTCCCATCAGTGCCCCACGATGGAAACGACGGCGCTGAAGAATTGCTCAGTCTGTCCCTGGCCAGATTCCCGGCCTCTGTATTTGTCATGTATTTGCTTCCCAGGTGGCACTAGTGGTAAAGAACCAGCCTGGTATTGCAGGAGACATAAGGGATGAAGGTTTGATCCCTGGGTCGGGACAATCCCCTGGAAGAGGAAATGGCAACCCACTCCAGAATTCTTGCCTGGAGAATTCCATGGACAGAGCAGCCTGGCGGGCTACAGTCCATGGGGTCGCAAAGAGTTGGAGACAACTGAAGTGACTTAACATTCATGTTTGTCATATAGGGTAAAATAACTGTATTTTAAGTGACAAATATCCAAGGTGGTTGTGATGTAGCATGGATACCTAGAATAGCATATCCTGAATCATGAGGCTCTGGCTTCTGGGATGGGGAACAGACATAAGCTAAAGGGCTCTGAGGAGATTGTCTGTGAAGCACTGTTATCTCTTCTACCTGGAATATTCCCCCAGATTTCTGGATGACTAATACCTGCAGATGTTTACCTCAGTTATGTCCTTCTCTGTGTGACCTATTTCACGTATCACGATGCCCTCCAGGGCTATTCTTGCTGTCACAGATGTCAGGATTTTTTTCTAATGCCTGTATTGTATGCATACGCTCCATTGTATGCATACCACCATTTCCTTATGCGTTCCTCCAGCAGTATGCACTTAGGCCATTTCTATATCTTGGCTATTTTGAATCATGCTGCAGTGAATATGGGAATACAAATATCTCTTTCAGATACTGACTTTGTTATTTTTGGACTTTGTACACAAAAGTAGGCATGCTGGTAAGGTGGTTCTACTTTTGATTTGTTGCGGAAATTCCATACTGTTTACCACAGTGGCTGAACCAACTAACACTCCCACCAACAGTGCACAGGGGTCCCCTCTCTCCACATTCTCACCAACACTTGTTATCTGTAGTCTTTTTGAGAACAGTCATCCTTACAGGTGTGAGGTGATGTCACCTTGTGGTTTTGATTTGCATTTTCCTGTTGTTTATTTTTAACTTTATCTAAGCTCCAGTGGCTTTATCCCAGAACTCATGTGGCTCAAAATACTCCACATTCTTCTGTCTTTGATTTCCTGAGCAGCCAGGGTTCCTGTGACTGTCTCCACATGTGGCTGCTTTAATTGATTCTCAAAGTGTATCTGAGCTTCACGTAAGTGATTATTTTATCATGAGTGGGGAAAATAGAACCAAAACACCTGAGATACCATATTCTTTAACTAAAGTGTTAATGTCTAAGAACGAAGCTACATTTATTCATTCATAATTCAGTATCTTGTTCTTGTTGACTCACTAGGTCATGTCTGACTCTTTTGTGACCCCATGGACTGTAGACCTCCAGGTTCTTCTGTCCATGAAATTTCCCAGGCAAGAACACTGGAGTGGGTTGCCATTTTCTTCTCCAGAGGATCTTCCCAACCCAAAGATTCAATCCCGGTATTCTGCTTTTCCAGCGCATTCTTTGCTGCTAAACCACCAGGGAAAAATTCAGAGTCCTAAGCTTTTACCAGAAGAGATGCTTTGCTCTAAGTATTTCCATTAATTTATTATGAATACATTTTAAAACATATTATCTTAGTTGATATTAAGTTAAAAATGAGAAATTAATTTGCTATTATAACAAGGTCAAGCAGTTTATTTTCCCTAAAATTTATTTCCCTTCATTCTATATAGACACTGAGACCTTCCACCACAGACATGTATTCCATCCTCTATATGCTTGATAAGAAGTTCTGCTAGGGTTGGGAAGATTTCCTGGAGAAGGAAATGGCAACCCACTCCAGTATTCTTGGGAAATCCAATGGACAGAGGAGTCTGGTGGGCTGCAGTCCATGGTGTTGCAAAGAGTCAGTCAGCCACGACTGAGTGACTGGCACAGCGGCTCATTCTATATGTCTTGTTGACACATTCAAACTGATTTAGAAGAAATCTACTTTAAATCCAGTCCAGTATCTATATTACAGTATCTAAGTTTTTTTTTGTTTGCTTACTTTTTTTTTTCATTCCTATCCCTCTGAGTGTGTGCTCATCAATCATACTGCGAAGCTGACTTATATTCTCCACACTTCACCACTAACTGAGTTACAGAGCTGAAAAACTTACTCAAAGTTTAAAATGTGATAAACATAATCAAATTGCTCTAGTCAAATTCTAACAGTGCTGAATAGATGACACTAATTACCTTTTCTTATTATGCTACAAATGTGGTTTACTCCATCTTTATTCATGAAGAAATATCTTGCCTGCCACTAAGGGGATTGTAGCAGGATGCAATATTGGCTTATTTGTTTCCTTAGTTTTACTTCTTTCTTTTATCAGCATCTAAGAGATGTAATTTTAAGCTGTAATATATTTATATGCAGTATTTTTTTTTTACCCACTTTGGAAGATAATTGTTACTCACTGCAAAGATTCACAGTTCTAAAGAGACAAGTGCTTTCAAAACTCCAGTAAAGTGATAACTTTGTGTGTATGTGGAAGGTTATTTTTGTTTTGGAGGGAGTTAGATTGTTTCAAATCAGTTAACACGGAAAACAAATGTGGCCTTGGCAAGGAAAATGCATCACGATGAGAGAAATGGTACCATTCTTTTCAGATAAAAATGTAAATATACTACTTTTCAAATGTATCTTATAGTATTACATGGGGAGATTTCTCAGTAATTAACCTTGAAAATAGTTTACAGAAAGTATCTAGTCGAACTTGCTTACATGCAATTTGGCTTAAATAATTTACATCCTATTTCCAGTGGTCAAAACTTTCACAGATTTGTCACTTGGTGATTATACACTCCTTCTGCATATCAAATGCTATACAAATGAAATATTTCTGTGAATTCTTGTTTCTATTTGCCAGCTAACCTCCAGTCTGACTACTTGCTTGCAAGGTGAAACCACCTGAAATTTCCTCAGGAGTCTCCAAAACTTAATATTAAAACAATACATATAATAACAGAAATAGAGTTTAATGAATTTTGGAATCTTGGAATTTTGAACATGCCAGTGGAAAGTTCGTTTGCAGTTCAATGGAGGATATTTAAATAAAGAGGGAAATTTGGAAGTTGTTAACACTTGGAAATTAAATGGGTGTGAGTGATTTGTGATTCCCCTAGAAATAACTCACATAGGGATACAAAATAAGAACTAAAAATAAAACAAAACTCACAAAATGACTTGCAGGGTAGAGAAAATATACTAGCAAAACACACAGGGTAACCTGGTTTTACAGTTTTATACCTGTAGTTCTAGCTTATTACCAACAATTTCTTTCAATTTTAAAAATGACTTGGCTCAGATGCTAAATTAGGCAGACACTCTGCTTACAGACAACTACAATGGAATCATATTTTGTTCTCAGAGGGAAGGAAGCCTTACTATGGTTCTTAAAAGAAAGTGATTTAATATTACCCATATTGGAAATCCACTTGACCCTGGGTAGATGGTAGATTGGATGAACCAGAGAACAGAATGAGGCCAAGAGTGAAAGTGACTCTAACACCAGGAGGATGGGGTTAAGGTGGTAAGGGACCCTGGTCTTGTCATCCTTGATAAACCACGATAGGAAGTTTGAGTAGTTTTTTTTTTTTTTTCACTTTATATAATGCAAAGGTTTGGTTAAGGATTAAGTAGATTAACGATAATATCAAAGTCAAGTTTCTGTAAAGAATGATTTTGGTTTCCGTGTGGAGATGAATTATAGAGACACAACTGTGAATAGAGTGTGCGGATGACAATGATTGTGATGCTCCAACCAGAAGCAGGGGGCCTTGGACTGGGACCGTAATCACGGAAAGCTGTGGATGGGTATGACGTGTGCGCTGGAGACGGAGTGGACAGGAGACACTAATGGGGCGGTGAGGCCGGTAGGAAGTGGTCTCAAGGATACTCCTGGATGAGATGGGTGTTCTTTAGATGACGGCATAGGGATGGATAGGATTTAGAAGTAAAACTGTCATCTGGTTGTAAAGATAACTGGTTAAGCATTGAGCTGGGTGGTGCCCACACATTACCCCAAACCTTCAGACAGGACGTTTCTGAGAACAGACCTCAAAAATGTCAGCCACTTTGCAGAAGAGAAGAACAAATACTTGGAGGACATGTGGGTCCAAATGCTTTTCTCCTCCGGCCACCAGCAGGTGAGTCCTGGTATTATTTTCAGAGGCGTGAGGAGGAGCAGCCAATCTAAAGAAGCAAGCAAATTGTGTTAATGCAGGAGACACGAGTTCAATCCCTGGGTCAGGAAGATCCCTCTGGAGAAGGAAATGGCAACCCACTCCAGTATTCTTGCCTGGGAAAATTCCATGGACAGAGGAGCCCAGTAGGATACAGTACATGAGGTCACAAAGAGTTGGACATGGCTTAGCGACTAAACGAAAACAACAGACACCTTATCACACACAATACCAATTTTGGGGGAGATATTTGGTGGTCTTCTCAGCAGAGAAAACTGAATCTGTCCCCTTAGTGACCGGACTCTTCCAAGATCACCTCATCTTTTCCACATCATCTCTGCAACACACCTTCCCACTCAGCATGTATTTCTTTATTACTACTTCCATCCTCTCCATCACCCAACACAAAGAAGATCATTACCACAGACCACTCACCCTGTCCACCAGTTGGATTGGTTTCAAGTCCATTCCTTGTCTCCTTCCCGCTCTCCCTACAGCCAAAGCCAGGCTTCGAGGTCTCATCATGGCTTGAGTAAATTATCACGTCACCTTGATGTGACAATCTTTCCCAGGCCATGACAAAGCTCTCTGCTTAGAATGTATGTCTATATGTAAATTCTGAGCTACAAGTGAACTGCACTGAGTCACACAAGAATATACCCAATCAAGGCAACAGAAGAAATAGTCTACTGATCTCTATTAATTTCCAGGTTCTTTAGTCCAAGTATACACTGAAAAATATGGCAAGAAAACATATTTGGCAAAAATGTGAAAGAAGATTTCAGGGAGTAATAAAGACTAAACAATACTGAATTGCCTATTTTCACTTTCATTTTGATACTAATATACTGAAAAATACTAATATACTGGAAAGCTTATGTTATACAACCACATTTTCATGCAAATATACTTTGTTCCACTTAACAGTCTTATCTATAAAATATATGAAAGTAGAAGCACAAGACACTTGCCCTCTTCATGGACAGTGAAACTGACAAACAGAATCCCCCAGACAAAATGAAAATCAGATTCGCAAATATCATAAATGCAATTCTACTCTTAAAAGCATCGCTTTTCTTAACTTAGACACAAATACTTAAAGGTTCCTCAAAGTGTAAAGATATCCATTCATCTTTAACTGTGCTTTATTAAAAAAACCAATCTTTTCTTAATGCAAATGGGGAAAATAGATCCCATAGATACTGAATCTTAACCAGGGTTTCTCATATGAGTGTCTTTCATAACAACATCTGGCCTTGAGCAGGTAGGGGGGAAAACCACTTAGGTGCAAAGTATACTTTAATTAACTGTGAACACTACTCAAGGCCATCTTTAAACACTTGTACTTCATTGCAAGACAGAGAAACAGTAATTAATAAAAGAGTCTCTCTAGAAAAGAAATTAGTCAGAAAGAATTTTTGGTTAAAATTCTGGGGCTGATGACATCCAGTGTGACAGGTGCTGGCTGCCGCCATCTGCTGTTGGGCCCCATCTCTGCTCCCAGGACACTGCTCTAAGATTGCCCGTCACGCTCCTCCCATCCAGGTACAAAAGCAATAACCAACAACTCCATCGAGTGAATGGAGGTTCAGCTAGCGTTGGATAGGCATGAATAGCTGGGTAAAGTCATTGCTTGCATCGTCTCTTTTTTTCCCTTTCTTTTGTATTTGAGAATATACATGTTAGACACAGAAATCACCTTCCCCCAGCAACTGCGACATTGGATTCCAATGGCTTTTTCTGTTTCATTAGAAGTGGAAAAACGTGTTCACACTTAATGACTGACCACCTAATTCACCAATTTAATCAATGACAATAAAATCCTGTTGACTTGATTAGTAAGTTATTGCTTATGACACACGAACCCTGAAAGTCACACTAAATATAATTTGCCCTAAGCTCCAAGAACACGAAGATGTTTCAGCATGTTCTGAATTGGTTTTAAGTTTGTTTTATATTGAAGAATAGTTGATCCTTCTAAAGTGAGTAGACGACTCCTCCTGTCTTCCTAAAATTATTCCATTAAGATGCTCTAATATGCCTCAATTACAAAAACAAAAAAACAGAACACTGAATATAGATAAATTTACTCCAAAATGAATTTGAAGTGTTTCAAAAAATTTAAAAGCCTGCAGAGACCTTAACATAAAAATCTTTAATACATATAAGTTAGTTGTAAGAAGGGGAAAAAAAAGCATGGTAACCAGAAAGTTGTATTTTACCATAAACTTGAATGTCAAAGCAGTCTTCTTTTAAAATTCTCACTTCTAAGGGTGTTTAAAATAACAGGTGTTGTGAGAATTAATATGAAAATTAGACATTCTAAAGCGGGTTGGGTGTCCATTTTGAAACATCAGTTTTTGCTTATGGTGGCCACACAATAAAGGTAGAGCTCTGTGGACTTTGCCGTCATGATGTAATTTCAGTTCAGTTCAGTTCAGTTCAGTTCGGTCGCTCAGCCGTGTCCGACTCTTTGTGACCCAATGGACTGCAGCACTCCAAGCTTCCCTGTGAGTCACCAACTCCCAGGGCCTACTCAAACGCATGTCCATCACGTCAGTGATGCCATCCAACCATCTCATCCTCTGTCATCCCCTTCTCCTCCCACCTTCAATCTTTCCCAGCATCAGGGTCTTTTCAAATAAGTTGGATTTTTGTTGTGATCCACACAAAGGCTTTGGCATAGTCAATAAAGCAGAAGTAGATGTTTTTCTGGAACTCTTTTGCTTTTTCAATGGTCCAACAGATGTTGGCAATTTGATCTCTGGGCGGCTGTGTGGCGCTGGGGCAACTGTGAGGAGATACCCTGCGTCCAAGGGAGAAGACCCAGCAAGACGGTAGGAGGGGCAAAATCACATTTAGAATCAAACCCCATACCCACCAGAGGTGCTCAGAGGCTCAGACAAACTTTGTGCGCACCAGGACCCAGAGGCCCCACAGAGACTGAGACAGATCTGTGTGTGAGTGTCTCCTGTGGAGGCGCGGGGTCAGCAGTGGCCTGCCGCAGGGGCCAGGGCTCTGGGTGCCGCAGACCTGGGTGTGGCATAAGCGCTCTTGGAGGAGGTCGCCATTAACCCCACCATAGAGCCACCAGAACTTACATGGGACTGGGAAACAGACTCTTAGAGGGCACAACAGAAGCTTGTGCACCAAGACCCAGGAGAGAGGAGCAGTGACCCCACAAGAGACTGACCCAGACTTGCCTGCGAGTGTCCAGGAGTCTCTGGTGGAGGCGTGGGTCAGTGGTGGCCCACTGCAGGGTCAGAGGCACTGAGTGTAGCAGTGCATGCCTGGGACCTTTTGAAGGAGGCCCCCATTGTCTTCATTACCTCCACCATAGTTTGGCCCCAAGTAAATAACAGGGAGGGGACACAGCCCCACCCATCAATAGAAAATCTGATTAAAGATTTACTGAGCATGGCCCTGCCCATCAGAACAAGACCCAGTTTTCCCTCTCAGTCAGTCTCTCCCATCAGGCTCCCATTCCATAAGCCTCTTATCTTTCTCCATCAGAGGGTAGACAGACTGAAAACCACCATCACAGGAAACTAACCAATCTGATCACATGGACCACAGCCTTGTCCAACTCAATGAACCTATGAACTGGGTCATGGTGGAGAGTTCTGACAAAAGGTGGTCCACTGGAGAAGAGAATGGCAAACCAGGTCAGTATTCTTGCCTTGAGAACCCCATGAACAGCATGAAAAATTAATAATTTACTGAGGGCTAATTGAGTGCCAGTCACCCTACAGGACGCTCAGGATTGCAAACTGAGGATTATGGGAAACAAAGTTTCTGCCTTCACAGAACTGTATTCTGGACCATCAAGTGACATAGAGACAAGTGAATACAAAGCCAGCCAGTTGTGGGGGGGAGAATGACTCTAGGACACTGTGTGGAGGGCAGGGTATGAAGGACAGTGGTCAGGAAAGTTTCTCCAGTGATGGGGAGTTGAGCTAAGCAGAAAGACTAGGTGGGGAAAACATGGAAGGGGAAGAAACAATCTGTACACCATCCCCAGTGAGAAAACCAGTTTAAAATTTTCAATAAGTATAAAAGAAAACTAATGGATTCCTAAGTATTTGTCCCTGATTATTTACATATCAACTTTACATACTGATACTTGAGTATCAATAGAAATGACCCATCCAATGAGGGGCCTCTGCTATTTGACCACTTCCTACCCAATGAACATTCTAGGTTTCTTAACCTCCAACCTCCATAATCATACCATTTAAACAGATCATCATCCATTAATACTCCAGTTCCAGATTTGCAAATTACACATTCAAGCATTTGACTCCATCCTACCCTCCTCCAGCTTACTTGCAAATACACCAAATAAAACCAATTATTTCAGTTTACTTTATAGAAGAATAGTTGACATAGCATATTATATTAGTTCCAGTATGGAAAATGATTTGAATATTTTTATAATTATGAACCATATAAAGTTATAACACTATTATTAACAATATTCCCTGTACTATATATTATATCCCTATGACATATTTATTTAATAACTGGAGACTTGTACCTCTTAATCCCTTTCACTTATTTCACCATCCCTCGTCTTCTTCCTCTCTGACAATCACTAATTTTTTCTCTGACCTGTGAGTCTTTTTCCATTTTGGTGTATTTTATGATTCCCCATATCATATTTTATTAATTTATCATATTTAATTTTATCATATTTATTTTATATCATATTTTATCATATTTTATTTATCATATTTTATGATTCCATAGTGTATTTTATGATTCCCCATATAACTAAATGCATATATTTCTCTTTCTCTGTGTGACTTATTTCAGTTAAAACAATATCTTCCAGGTCCACCCATGCTGTTGAAAATGGCAAGATTTCATTTTTTATAGCTGAGTGATATTCCATTGTGTGTAAGTGGTCATGCAAGGTTTTGAGAGCTGAACTATAAAGAAGGCAGAGTGCCAAAGAATTGATGACTTCGAACTGTGGTGCTGGAGAAGACTCCTGAAAGTCCCTTGGACAGCAAGGAGATCAAACCAGTCAATCATAAGGAAAATCAACAATGAATACTCATTGGAGGGACTGATGCTAAAGCTGAAGCTCCAGTATTTTGGTCTTCTAATGAAAACAGCTGACTCATTGGAAAGGTCTCTGATATTGGGAAAGATTGAGGGCAGAAGGAGAAGAGGGCATCAGAGGATGAGATGGCTGGATGATATCAGCGATGGAATGGACATGAGCTTGGGCAAACTTTAGGAGATGGTGAGGGACAGGGAGGCCTGGCATGCTGCAGTCCATAGGGTCACAAAGAGTCAGATAAAATGGGCAACTGAACAATAACAATACATATGTAAACATACTCATCACATCTTCATCCATTCATCTGGGGACAGATAATCAGTTTTATGCCATTTTGTTATAGTAAATCAACCAGTGCATTATTTTTCTCAAATCTTATTGATAAACAGGGCACAATCTCAGGTAGAATGTTCACAATGGCAGTACACTGAAGGTGCAGTGACTTCCCAGGGGCTCAGTGGTAAAGAATCTGCCTGCCAATGCGGGAGCCACAGTGACACAGGTTTGATCCCTGGGTGAGGAAGATGCCTTGGAGAGGGAAATGACAAGCCACTCCAGTATTTTTGCCTGGAGAATTCCATAGACAGAGGAGCCTAGGAGGCTACAGTCCATAGGGTCGCAAAGAGTTGGACGCAAATAAAGCAACGTAGCACATAGAGTCATTCATTGTTCTGCTGATAAGTTTATGGCTTTACATCATGCTTACAACAAATGGAAAATTCTTAAAGAGATGGGAATACCACACCACCTGACCTGTCTCCTGAGAAATCTGTATGCAGGTAAAGAAGCAACAGTTAGAACTGGGCATGGAAGAACAGACTGGTTCCAAATCGGGAAATGAGTACATCAAGGTTGTATATTGTCACCCTGTTTATTTAACTTATATACAGAGTGCTGTTGCTGCTGCTGCTAAGTCACTTCAGTCGTGTCCGACTCTGTGCGACCCCATAGACGGCAGCCCACCAGGCTCCCCCATCCCTAGGATTCTCCAGGCAAGAATACTGGAGTGGGTTGCCATTTCCTTCTCCAATGCATGAAAGTGAAAAGTGAAAGTGAAGTCACCCAGTCATGTCCAATTCTTAGCGACCCCATGGACTGCAGCCTACCAGATTTCTCCATCCATGGGGTTTTCCAGGCAAGAGTACTGGAGTGGGGTGCCATTGCCTTCTCCATATATGCAGAGTACATCATGCGAAATGCTGGACTGGATGAAGAATAAGCTGGAATCAAGATTTCCAGGAGAAATATCAATAACCTCAGATATGCAGATGACAGGACCTTTATGGGAGAAAGTGAAGAAGAACTAAAGAGCCTCTTGATGAAAGTGAAAGAGGAGAGTGAAAAAGTTGGCTTAAAACTCAACATTCAAAAATTAAGATTATTGCATCTGGTCCCATCACTTCATGGCAAATAAATGGGGAAACAGTGGAAACAGTGAGAGACTTTATTTTGGGGGGCTACAAGATCACTGCAGATGGTGACTGCAGTCATGAAATTAAAAGAAGCTTATTCCTTGGAAGGAAATTTATGACTAACCTAGACAGCATATTATAAAGCAGAGACATTACTCAGTCAACAAAAGTCTGTCTAGTCAAGGCTATGGTTTTTCCAGTGGTTATGTATGGATGTGAGAGTTGGACTATAAAGTTGAGCGCCGAAGAATTGATGCTTTTGAATTGTGGTGTTGTAGAAGACTCTTGAGAGTCCCTTGGACTGCAGGGATATCTAACCAATCCATCCTGGAGAAGATCAATACTGAGTGTTCTTTGGAATGACTGATGTTGAAGCTGAAACTCCAGTACTTTGGCCACCTGATGCAAAGAGCTGACTCATTTGAAAAGACCCTGATGTTGGGAAAGATTGAAGGCAGGAGGAGAAGGGTATGACAGAGATGGTTGGATGGCATCACTGACTTGATGGACATAAGTTTGAGTAGGCTCTGGCAGTTGGTGATGGACAGGGAGGCCTGGTATGCTGCAGTCCATAGGGTTGCAATAAGTCAGAGATGAATGAACAACTGAACTGAACTGAACTGAAATTATTAATTTAAAAAGGTAAAAAAAAATCCACTAATCAAAAATGGAGAGCAACATATTAGTTGTGCAATAAATGCACAGAAAACAAAAAAACAGGAGGTTAGAAGAAAATGATCATGGAGAATTGCAAGATATAAGCATATAAAGATATATGAAAAAAAAATTAAAGCTCTTTCAAACAGCGTCTCCCCATTGACTGTCCACATCCAGATGGTTTTATGGATGAATTCTTGTAAATTTACTGGAATAGATAATTCATCCTCTTTTTTATACCTTTTGGCAGCTCACCAGGATAAAAGATAACTTCTCAATATATTTACAAAATAGTGCTAGGCTGACAAGGATGGCACTTGGATGTCTTGCTTATAAATATTGATTCAAAGTCATAAATAAAACAATAACACAGAATCAAATAAAACAACACATGAATAATACACTCAAACAAATAGGATTTATTTTGGTAAAGTAGGAATTATTCAGGACTAGGAAATTAGCTAAATATATTTCATAATATTAACTGGGCAAGATAAGAAAGAAAATTTTTTACTGATGCTGAATAGGCTTCCCTGATGAAATAGCCAACTGAAATATGAAAAGAGGAATACTTTCTTAGCACAACAAAAAGTGTAGACAAAAATGCAGAAAGCTTAACTTACTAGACATGGGAAGCATGCTAATTAAGAAATAGGAGAAAGATGAAACTTACTCTATTTTTAAAAATTTTATGGTGTCCTGAAATTTCTAACCAATTTAATTGGACAGATAAATAATGCAAAAGAAATATATATTTTAAAATGACTAAAAAGCCAATAAAAAATGAAAACATGAAAGAATTCAGTAAGTATTCTATTTATAAAATAATCCACATCAAATAGACTTCTAATATACAGAAAATATTAGGTCAGTGGGGAAAATTCCATTTGCAATTGTAAATGCAGTATAAATGGAAATAAACTTAGCAAAATATGCTCAGTATACATAATTATATGTAAATGTACAGAGGGGGTGAAAAATTATATACATGGATAAATACAAATTTGAATGATAAAATATTTTGTGTTAATTTTCTTAAATTTATTTGAATATCAGTGAAAACCACACAACTAAATATAATTGAATAAATCATTAACTGTTAAGTATAATTTAAGCAGGCAATTAAGAAAGGTAAAATATAATATGAGGCATCTTGTTCTACTTAAAACATTAAAAGTTCCAATAACACAAACAAAGGAATAATACATTATGTAGATTAAGGACATAAAAGAAAAACAGACCTAAGAGTATATAAATTTTTTTATTTCACAGAAGTTAAATTTTGTATTAGTGGAAAAATAGAAGTAATACTGGGGCCATTGTCTCAATTTTAGTCATTACTATAAAACAAACTCAAGATATCAGTAAGTGATCATGTGTGATAATGTATGGAAAATATCTTCAAAGAATATATGCATAGATACACATGTAATTTTGAGTTGAGGAAAACATTTTAATGATTACTAAGCAACCATAGTTGATTTATTTCAATATTCCAAACAATATTGATAGCAAAAGCTAAATATTTGCCTAATTGACAACATAAACTTTGAAGGTCAGAAATGTTCTACTTAAGGTCAATCCAGGATGTTGTGGTAAAAAAGATAAATTGCATTTAAAATACATTTCTGTCTAGAATTATGTCCATACACCAATAAAAGAGAAGCATTTGGGCCTGAAAAAATAAATCCAGCAATTGTGATATACTTAGATTCTGAGATGTGGTACAAGAGAGGTGAAAAATACATTCAACTGAGCTCATAACTGGCCTTTAACTCCAGCTTAAAAAAATAACTAACATGTTAATGTTATCCTAAAAACAATCAGTTCAGCTTAGTCACTCAGTCGTGTCTGACTCTTTGCCACCCCATGGACTGCAGCAAGCCAGGCTTCCCTGTCCATCACCAATTTCCGGAGCTTGCTCAAACTCATGTCCATCGAGTCAGTGATTCCATCCAACCATCTCATCTTCTGTTGTCCCCTTCTCCTCCTTCCTTCAATCTTTCCCAGCATTAAGGTCTTTTCCAATAAGTCAGTTCTTCGCATCAGGTGGCCAAAGTATTGGAATTTCAGCTTCAGCATCAGTCCTTCCAATGAATATTCAGGACTGATCTCCTTTAGGATTGACTGGTTTGATCTCCTTGCAGTCCAAGGGACTCTCAAGAGTCTTGTCCAACACCACAGTTCAAAAGCATCAATTCTTCAGTGCTCAACTTTCTTTATAGTCCAACTCTCATATCCATACATGACTACTGGAAAAACCATAGCTTTGACTAGATAGACCTTTGTTGGCAAAGTAATGTTTCTGCTTTCTAATATGCTGCCTAGGTTGGTCATAGCTTTTCTTCCAAGGAGCAAGCTTCTTTTGAATTCATGGCTGCAGTTACCATCTGCAGTGATTTTGGAGCCCAAGAAAATAAAGTCTGTCCACCTAAAAACAATGGTGGAATATTAAATCATTAATTTTGACCCTGCAAGCAACATTACTGGAGAAGGAAATGACAACCCACTTTAGTATACTTGCCTGGAAAATTCCATGGACAGAGGAGCTTGGTGGGCTGCAGTCCACAGGGTCACAAAAAGTTGGACACAACTTAGTGACTGAGTACACAAAGCAACATATAATCTGTGCTCTTAGAAATATCATGCTGGCACTAGGGTGTTAAATAAATTAGAAAGAAAGGATGGGAGGCAATGAGATCATTTAGCCTGCTGCCAAAGCAATTCAGGTAAAAAAATCATAAAAGACTACATTATAGTAGTGGCAGGAGGCATGGAAAAGTGTTATATTTTTATTCTGCCCAGCAATTTTTTTTTTTCTTCTTTGCTTGTTTCATTTGTTATTGTTCATTCGGGCACAGTTCTTTGTTGATTCTCTGGCTGAAATTGCCAACCAGAGACCTGCTCTCCTTGATATATAGGGATGGCTACAGTCTCTATTTTTGACTCATTGAAATCAACCCCTTATGCAATTGTAATTAGTCATAAACATGCATACATACCAGGAGGGGTCAATCAGTGCCTTTATAATTGTCAGAAATTCATGGAAACAGGGGATAAATGACAGTTAACTTGCAATCTAAACAACAAGGTGATAAGAAGCTTATGTTACTGTCATTATGCATAGCGAATATTTTATGAGCAGATATAATTGTGGCATATGAACATATAGGTCAAAGGTAGGAAAAATGATAATACATTCTTCATATATTTGGACTTTGCAAACATAGCATCAAAAGTGAAGCAAAGCAAATCAGAACAACACCATCAAGAACCCCATACACTATGCAATGATTGACAGATTTCACTGCATATACAGTTTAAACGTACATATATCTGTTGCTTTATAACATCCACATTGAAATATTAAGAAAACTCTTTGGAAATAGTAAAAGGAAGATGATAGGCACGTATAAGATTCATATCCTTGAAACATTTTTTAAATCTCTTAAATCCTAATCAGAAAAGATAAAAATCTTCCCAGGAAAATGATCAGAAGACATGGTCATTCACAAAGAATAAATGCAAGTGTAAATGACAAGACAAAAAAAAAAAATAATCCCGCCTCAGTAATAATGAAAATAATGGAAAAATTACAACATCCATTAATAATTGAAAAGTAGATGAACAGAAACATTGTGGGAATATAATTTGCCTAAGTATTTTGCATAAAGCACTATTATTAACCCAACAGTACCTCTCAAAAACTCAACATTTAGTATGTCTTTTAAGCAGTAAATCTAATTTACCAAAAGGAAACACCTGTGTGTAAAAATTACAAAAAGATTTTCATTATAGAGAATTATATTATCCCAGTTAATAATTTTCAGCTTATTTACAGTCATCAACAAAGCTAAATTTTGTTTCTTTCATGGATTGAGATTTATTTCATTAATTAAAAATGATACAGTGGTAGAGCTTATGGATAACATTAAAAATGGAGACACTTTTTCTTGAAACGTTTGCTCTCTAGTTTTATTCACTAGAATATATCTTCATCAGGGGAAAACACTTCATAATACAGAAATACATAGATTACACCAATAGTTTCACCATATAAAGACCAAAAAAATCCAGTAATTAAAGTAGCTAAAATATGTCAGCAGTGACATACAAAAGCATCACTATTGCTGATTTTTGTTATTCACCGTAAAATGTTGTCAAAGATAATTCAGTTGATTTCATATTAAGTCTTTGTGTCATATTTTTCAACTCAGTGCTCTTTGTTTCATGTGACAAAACTTGCTGCCTTTCTCAACCTTCTCTCTATGTCACACATGCTTCCTGAGAACTTTTATCTTTGTGAAAATTGGATTGTTGTCTATCCTTCTACACGTACATTCTCATTCTTTGTACTTTTCCCTCAAACTCTCCTGAAAAGTAAAACTGACCCAATGACAGCCATCTCTTTGGCAGAGCACTTGGACTGTAGCTGTATTCAAAAACACGATGACTCACACAGAAAGAGTCACCATTTAGTGATTTGCTATGTAAGCATTAACTCACTGGTATCAAGATAGAGTCATGGATAATGGGTAACTCTGTGCACAATGATGCTATTGATGGAGATGATGAGAGCTAGAAAGGACCAATAAATTAATGATTCAGACTCTTCTTCAGTTTTCTACTTTGAAGGCTATATTGTTGTTGTTCAGTTGCTAAGTCATGTCTGACTCTTTGCAATCCCTTGGTCTGCAGCACACCAACCTTCCCTGTCCTTCACTATCTCGCAGAGTTTGCTCAAACTCATGTCCATTGAATCGACGATGCCATCAACCACCTTATTCTCTGTTGCACCCTTCTCTTCCTGCCTTTAATCTTTCCCAGCATCAGGGTCTTTCCCAGAGTCAGTGCTTCACATGAGGTGGCCCAATTATTGGAGCTTCAGCCTCAGCATCAGTCCTTCCAGTGGATATTCAGGGTTGATTTCCTTTAGGATGGACTTCTTTGATCTCCTTGCAGTCCACCAGACTCTCAAGAGTCTTCTCCAGCACCACAGTTCAAAGGCATCGAATCTTTGGTACTCAACCTTCTTTATGATCCAACTCTCACATCTGTACATGACTATTGGAAAAGCAATAGTTGACTGTAGAGGCCTTTGTCAGCAAAGTGATGTCTCTGCTTTGTAATATGTGTCTAGGTTTATCATAGCTTTTCTTCCAAGGAGTGAAGGCTATATTATACATAAATAATCTTTGTCTGGTTATTCAAAGTAAAAGCTATATATATATATATAAAAATTTGTATTTCACAGATGTATTTTCTAACTCTTAGTCTAAGTTCAGTATGTAGTGAAAAATTAAGCCCAGGTGACCTAATCCCCAGTTAGGTCATAGATATTTGGTTACACATTTGGCATAGATATTTGGTTAATCAATAGATGGAGAGGAAAGAATACTTGCGAGGCACAAAAGTATGGTAATCAATGTGATAAGAGACCCAGGGTAAAATATAATGCACACTGAGCTCAGAGATATAATAGTATAGGTCAAGTATTCTTGCCTGGAAAATTCCAGAGACAGAGGAGCCTGACAGGCAGTAGTCCAGAGGGTCACAGAGAGAGGGTCACGCTGAGCACACACACACACACCTCATCTCAGATCAAGAAGAACCCTTACACAGACCTTGGGAGGCACGGTCAGTACATCACTGGTGTCTTCTACTGTTAATTCAACGGGCAGAATGCATCACTCAGAACACTACGGACCAGCATCAAGTCAAGGAAAATGGAAAATATAAAACCCACTATGGAGAAGGTACTTACAGTGTCTGTTAAGCAGTGTGGTACTCAGAAGTCTAAGATGTCCACCATTATTCCAGCATTCTTGTATCAAGGCCCTTTTACACTTACTTATTCTTCTTCTTGAGTGTAGTGTAGAAATAAATGAAGACCCATCAAGTAAGTTTTTTTGTTTGTTTTTTTAATCTGAGCTTCTATAGCAAGAAGCTCATAGCTCAGTTGGCAAAGAATCCACCTGCAATGCAGGAGACCCACTTCGCTTCTTGAGTCATGAAGATCCACTGGAGAAGGGATAGGCTACCACTCCAGTATTCTTGGGCTTCCCTTGTGGCTCAGCTGGTAAAGAATCTCCCTGCAATACGGGAGACCTGGGTTAGATCCCTGGGTTGGGAAGATCCCCTGGAGAAGGGAAAGGCTACCCACTCTAGTATTCTGGCCTAGAGATTTCCATGGACTGTAGTCCATGGGGTCGCAAAGAGTTGGACACAACTGAGTGACTTTCACTTTCTTTCTTTCTATAGCAAGGGTATGCATTCTTGTTGTTGTTCAGTCACTCAGTCATGTCCAACTCTTTGCGACCCCATGGACTACAGCATCCCAGGCATCCCTGTCCTTCACCATCTACTGGAGCTTGCTCAAACTCCTGTCCATTGAGTTGGTAATGCCATCCAACCATCTCATCATCTGTCACCCTCTTCTTCTTGCCCTCAATCTTTCCCAGAATCAGGGTCTCTTCTAATGAGCCAGTTCTTTGCATCAGGTGGCCAAAGTATAGGAGCTTCAGCTTCAGCATCAGTCCTTCCAATGAATGTTCATGACTGATCTCCTTTAGGATGGACTGGTTTAATCTCCTTGCAGTCCAATGGACCCTCAAGAGTCTTCTCCAGTGCAACAGTTCAAAAGCATCAATTCTTCGGCACTCAGCTTTCTTTATAGTCCAACTCACATCCATACATAACTATCAGAAAAATCATAGCTTTGACTTGATGGACCTTTGTTGGCAAAGTAATGTGGCACGCATGCATGCATGCCAAGTCATTTCAGCTGCATCCGATTCTGTGCTACCCTATTGACTGTAGCCCTCCAGGACCCTCTGCCCATGGAGTTTTCCAGGCAAAAATACTGGAGTGGGGTGCCATTTTCTACTCCAGGGGATCTTCCCAGCCTGAGATCAAACTTGAGTCTCTTGTGTCTCCTGCTTTGTCAGGCAGATTCTTCACCACTGTGCTATCTGGGAAGGCCAATATGTGGACAGTAGTAGGTAATAATACAAGCATTAGCCTTTCAGAACTTGAGATGTGCAGGTTCCAACTTGAAACTTCCCTTACTGTGAAAGTATTAAAGTTAAGTATGTATGTATCTGAAGTCTATAATGCACTTTGAATATTTTTAGCCTGCCAATAAATACTTACTTTCTTTTCTTTTCTTCTCATCTCATGACGTTGCAGTGCAGAGTCAGGTCAGTCTAAGAGTAGCAAATATGCAGATCATTACAGATCATAAGAGAAATGAGCATTTCTCATTATCCTAGTTAAAGATGGCTCAGAGTAAATCAGTAGGTAATTTTTGATTTTGATTTTTTCCCTACTAGCTTACCAAAAGAAGTGAACGAATTGTTTCTTGTAAATAATTTCAGTTCGTGCAACTGTGGCATTTGTCTTTGTTAACAATAAGCTGTTACTTTGATGTCAAGCCCTGTTGGCGTGCTTTTTAATTAATTTTAATTTTCCTTTGGGCTCAGTCATCTGTAGACCCCAGCAAAAACATGTCTCTCTAGGCCTTTGAAGCAAAAACCATGATAAAAACATGGCTTGATGGAGTTATGCTGAAAGCCTGAGCCCACCATGCATCCCATCTTTCCCTGTTCCCATGATTCTTGGTAAGTGCTTGGAATCCTACACTGGAAGAAGAACAAAGGGGGAAAATATACATATGGATTTCACACCTCAGCTAATGAGCCACCCAGGTACAGGAAGAAGGAATTTGAAAAGAGAGTTCTAGCTGATAGCTCTAATAGAAATGCAAATGTCATTTTACTTTGAGGGGTTGAAGGAGGTAATGAAGATTCCCTGTGGTTAGGGTGGGTTCAGGAATAAGAGCCAGCATCTAAAGAAGATTGTTCATGGGGTTTTCAGTAGCCCCTCACAAGAGATGTGTGACATTTTTCAGCTGATAATTTCAGCTGCCAGTGGAATGGGTCCATTCCTGTTCATGTTTGCATGTGTTATGTTATTTTGTGAAAGGGAACTTGGAAAAAGAAAGAGGTAATTAGGAATGAGTAGCTAAAGAGGAAATATCAGTTAACAAAGAAAAATGGTATCCAAGAGATGGGAAATAGAAGAGGTGAGCCCCATGACTACTGTGGATCAGGCCGGGGAGTTTTCCTGGCTGTGTGTGTGTCAGGGGCTGTGGAAACCAGACAGAACCCTGCAGTATCCCTGATTTCAGGAGATGATGCTGGAGGACCCAGGGGGCCAAGGGCACCAGGGATTGATTGCAGGGTCTACAGTGTCTCCTCAGGGTACTCAGCTGAGTACTCGTCAGCACACTTGCAGGAGGAAATTAGCTGAACTGGGCAAAGTATCACTCAAAGCACCCAAAGACTCCATCAGACCTGCTGGAGCATGTGATCCCCAAACACAGCACGGACATTTCCATAACTCTGAACTCTCATAACTCAGGAGCATCAGCTGCAATCTCGATCAACCAAACTTTGGGAGATGATCAATATATTATTATCTTATTTTGGTGATTGTTTCATGAGTATACTCATGTGTCAATACTTATCCAACTGTACACTGAAGTGTATATAAATTACACCTCATATTTTAATAAAGCTCTTTATATAAAGACCAGAAGAAAGTTTGTCTTGCTATTAATAGCACTTAATAAATATTTACTCACACAGCAATATGAATATATTTTACAGAAATAATATTGAGCAAGTTTTCATTTATATGAAGTCAAAGAAAAAAAACAAACAAAACTAACTCATTATGAGGGCTTCCCTGGTGGCGCAGATGGTAAAGAATCCACCTGCAATGCAGGAGACCTGAGTTTGATCCCTGGGTCGGGAAGATCCCCTGGATAAGGGCATGGCAACCCACTGCAGTATCCTTGCCTGGAGAATTCCCATGGACAGAGGAGCCTGGGGCACTATAGTCCACGGGGTCGCAAAGAGTCAGACACGAGTGAGTGACCAAGCATACAACACACAGCATAATATACATCCGGGTTTGATCCCTGGGTCGGGAAGATCCCCTGGAGAAGCGAATGGCTACCTGCTCCAGCGTTCTTGATTGAAGAATTCCATGGACAGAGGAGATAAGTACAATTTAACTAAAAATTTAGACTTAAGACATGTACCTTTTCTTTGTATATAATATTTCAATTGAAAAAAACCATCATCTTTATTTGGTCTTTATTACAAATTGAAGATATTTCTTCTTAACCAAAGAAACAATGACTATAATAAGACTGTATACAGGTATATTAATACAGTGCTAATATTAGATCTTTAAAAGTTAACTGCTTTTTCACCAAATTTAGAAGACATAGTCAATGCTTTTAAAATAAAGAATATAATAGTAAGTAGAATTGGCTATATAAAGATTAATTTGAGAGAGCAAATTTTTTTATTGCATTCCTTTGTGAACTATCATGAAAGTTCCAATCTTATGAATTCATTGGAGCTTATGATTTATTTTATTCTCAAAATGGTTCAAGATAATCACATACCCAAGTAAAATCTTTGGGTATATCTACTTGATTTGAAAACTCTGTAAGATACATGGTGAAGCTGATTATGGACTTAAAGTTATAGCGAAATAAAGAACTCACTGAAAAAGTATTCCCAGTTAAATTTGGTATGTTAAGCAAACTGCAGAGGCAGTGAACCAAAAATTTCCTTTATTCCAGCAAGGCTTTGTTCATCCCATACTTTGTACATTTTCTCCTTTTTACTTAAGGTCAGAGAGTTCACCATCATTGTTACTTTTATTTTTTAACTTTTGACTTGTATTTTTTCTTACTCTTTCTCTTCCTCCTTTTGCTGTATTTGCCAGATTTTCTATTGAAAAGTCTGAATAGGGCTGTGGAGGAATAGCAGGAAAAATGTCTGGGATCTCCTCGCTTGTCAGATAAATTCCAGGGTGCCTCTGCTATGTAACCAACATATTGATTGATTCCTTTACTCCTGAAAGTTAGACATTATTGCACCATTTAAACTCCAAAATGAAAAGTTTTTGCCTTGAAGGTGCACTGTGTTACAGGTACATTTCAGTAGAATCCCTGACTGAATATCACTTTGCAATTTGAAATATCACTCAACAAATACCACCCAAAGGGAAACATTGGCCAACAGCTTATTTGGATATATTTCATCTATCAAGTGGATATTAATCACCTAGTAAATTAAATGACCAATTTTTTTTTTCTTTTTGCTCCTTTGTACACATTTTTATATCTTTGGATTAACTAATGGTTGTAAAACAAATGGGAACATTATTTTACATTTAGTGTGGCTGATATCTTAGAAAATATATTTCCCTAAGTAGATTTTAATAGAGTAAATCTATCAGATGTTTTCCATTTAGTATGATTTTACTTCTTTAATACAAGGTTTTGTGCCATTCATTGTTATGAAATCAAATAAGAAATCAATATCATATAGTTAAAAAATAAACTGAAATAAATTAATCTATCCATATATTAAACTGGTGCATAACACACACATAAAGTAATTTGTTCAAATTACTTTACAATGTATCATTTTCCTTGGGGGATTTCTAAGTATAAAAAGAACAAAAAGGAAATTCTAAACTTTAAAATTAATTCCAGAGGTTTATTTTTACTCTGAAATTACTATTTTATATAGTGTGGGTGTGTACATGCATGCGTGCTCAGTCATGTCTGACTCTTTGCAACCGCCTGGACTGTATTCCTCCAGGATCCTCTGTTCATGGGTTTTCCCAGGCAAATATACCGGAGTGGGTAGCCATGCCCTCCTCTATGGGATCTTCCTGCACCCAGGGAGCAAACTTGAGTCTCCTGCATTGGCAGTTAGATTCTTTTTACTTCTGAGCTACCTGGGAAGGCCTACATGTACTGCTGCTGCTGCTGCTAAGTCGCTTCAGGCGTGTCCGACTCTGTGCGACCCCATAGACGGCAGCCCACCAGGCTCCCCCGTCCCTGGGATTCTCCAGGCAAGGACACTGGAGTGGGTTGCCATTTCCTTCTCCAATGCATGTATTAGCAACATATAAATATATAAAAACTATAAAATCCTTAAAAACTTTAAGATTATAAAATTAATGACATTTCACAAGTATTATCTTTTTAAAATTTACATCTCTTAAAACTAAAAAGAAAAATGTCTCAGAATTTCAGAAAATGTAAGGAATTTCAAAATGTACATGCTGCAATAGTATTCTTCAAATTTAACAACTCATTTAAAAACTGTTCATTAATAAGTATTTAAATAACAATAAGGATGAAGAAGTAATTCAAGGCAACCAATTATCACGCCTTCCTCTAACAATTGTTATATTATGGTTTCTCTTTCCATTCACAATCAATTAAATTAAACTTTGATAATTTTAATTTATGTATGTTGTTCTTTGTGCTTGTCAGATTAACTACAATTGTTTAATATGAGTAATTCCGAGGTGGCTCAGTCAGTAAAGGATCCACCTGCAGCACAGGAGACCCAGGTTCAATCCCTGCGTCTGGAAGATCCCCTGGAGAAGGAAGTGGCAATCCACACCAGCAATCTTGCCTGGAAAATCCCATGGACAGAGGAACCTGTGGGCTGCAGTCCATGGGATCGCAACAGTCTGACACGACTTAGCGACTAAACCACACCCAGAACCATAAAATATGAAGCTCATGTTCCATATAATAAGAGTCAAACATTGAGCTAACATGACACGAAATGGTAAAATTACATAAATATGTATAAGTTATATATTTTTATAATGTGATAAAACATGCATAATGTAAAGTTTATCTATATGAACATTCTTAAGGGTATAATTCAGTGGTATTAAGTCCATTCACATTGCTGTGCAATCATTACCATCATCTGGATCCAGAATATTTTTCATCTTGCAAAACTATAACTCTGGACCCATTTAATAATAATTCACCATTCCTGTCCCCCCACAATCCCTGGCATGCCACACCTACTTTCTCCCTCTATGAACTGGATTATTTCAGGCCGCATCTCATGTGCATGGCGCCCTATGGTATTTGCTGTTTTGTAATGGCTGGTTTCAAGTAGCATAATGTCCTCAAGCCTCACCCATGCTATAACATAGGTCAGTATTATCTTCTTTTCAAGACTGGATAATATTCCACTGTATATGTGTCCCATATTTGTTTATCCATTTATCTGATGAAGAACGCTTGAGTTACTTGACTACTTTTGGCTACTATGAATAATGCTGATATGAATATGGGTGCAGAAATATATGTTCCAGTCCCAACAGCTCTAAATTCTTTGGGGAATGTATGTATTTTTACCATTCCTTTCTACTCACTTTCTGATCAGAATTTAATATTTATTGGAATATAACTAGGGCCTCGAAAATATATATTGAGTACATGCACTTTTTATTTTGATCTTTTGGAAATTCTTCCAAAATGATGACACAGTTTTCTGGGCCCTCTTAGTCTTTTATGTGCATTAGCCTGGACTCATCCCAAGGACATTCTATCAATACAGTCTTTTCCTATAACAATACAATGCAAATGACTTTATTGGTATTTTAAATTTTAAAATAGCCTGAAACCTCAATTAAGATATTCATATAAACATAAGTTACTAACATGTTTTCCAGTTATTTGAAAACCCTACACCTTCCTCCTCAAAATCTACATATATTGAAATAGTTGCATAAACATTCATTCCTTATAGATTTTAGCTGCATATAATCAAAACTTCCTGATTTATATACTAAAATTATTTTTTACCTATTTGCTCAATGATTATAGCTTATATTTTCTTTAATAGCAAATTATTTTATTTTCTCTTTATTATAATTGAAATAAATTTTAAATAAATGCAATGATTTATTGATATTATTGATAATCCATTCTATTTATTTAGAGGCTTACTTTTAAAAATTTGTCCATTTTTACTTTATCAGTTTCTTCAACATCATTAGTAAAGATTAACTCCCTGTAGTTTCTTCTCAGATGTCATATTTTGAAAATAATGCTGTTAAACTGAAATTTAAAAAAAAAACAACTAGTGTTGTTGCCTTTCAAAAAGCATAAATTGGTAATATTTTTCAGTCAAATATGTTCTTTTTCCTCCAGTTTTTATCATAATTAAGGAAATCAGACATTTAGCGTCTTTTTAATATGTTCAGGTTTTTTTCAATTTAGAGACTAGGAGGAAGGAGTTATTAAAGAGTGGTGTTCCAATTTACATCTACTACATTCTAATATGCTTCAAATTTGCTCCTTAAATAGGCTGACATGTGGCAAATGAAATTTAATGTTGACAAATGTAGATAAATGCAAATTAGCCTCAGATATAATCAGCAACAGATAAAAAATTATAGATAATTGAAGTGATTCACAAAGTCCTTGTAAAGACCTTCAATTGTTTACAAACTTTTAGGTATCTTCCTAATAAAAAAAAAAAAACTCTGTGCTCTTTCTTGAAATGTCAGAAATTAAATGTAGAAGTCCAAATGCAGCCAGTTACATACTAAGTACTGTTTAATCAGGTTACATCATTCCAAGTTGAAAAACAGTTGCATTATTTTTCTGGCCAAGTCACACATCTTTCAGAAAGTCAAGACAACTCTCTCCCTGTAATGCCTTCTAAAACATCTGAACACAGAGTTAAGATATTTCTCATACTATCTGTTAACATCTAGGGTGCAACCATAGGGCTAAAGACAAGAACCATATTGCAAGGGTGTTCTGGCATCTCAGTCCAACTCAGATCTCTGCCAGAGAGAAAGCAACTGTGAAATCAGTGTCTGGTTGTCAAGGTCCTGGTTCCCAGGTCCTCTGTTTAAGACATCTTGTGGTCTTAACCAGGTCAGAAGCTGGGTATCTTTTTAGTTCAGTTCACTGTCTTGGGCAAAAACATTCGATTAAAAGCTGCTATAATTCCTTTCACCTACACAGCTCTTGAAGGAGCAATCAAAACCCACTGACCCATCATAAAAGAATGAAGTAGATATTGGAACATCAAATGCTTTTCTATTTTTGCCAGTTTCTTTAATCTGCACGACCACAGAAACCTGGAGAATATTTTCTTTCAATTATCTCTAGTCCTTAAACAGGACTTGGTCCAAAATCCTATTCACAGAACATATATGTGTGTGTGTGTATCAAAATAATAGTCAAAGCTATGGTTTTTCCAGTAGTCACATATGGATGTGAGAGTTGAACCACAAAGAAGGCTGAGCACTGAAGAACTGATCGTTTTGAACTGCGGTGTTGGAGAAGACTCTTAAAAGTCCCTTGCACTGCTAGGAGAGCAAACTAGTCAGTCCTAAAGGAAATTAGTCCTGAATATTTATTGGAAGGACTGATGCTGAAGCTGAAGCTCCAGTCTTTTGGCCACCTGATATGACGAACTGACTCACTGGAGAAGACCCTGATGCTGGGAAAGATTGAAGGCAGGAGGAGAAGGGGATGACAGAGGATGAGATGGTTGGATGGCATCACTGACTCAATGGACATGAGTTTGAGCAAGCTCCCGGAGATGGTGATGGACAGGGAAGCCTGGCATGCTGCAGTCCATGGGGTCGCAAAGAATTGGATACAAATGAGTGACTAAACTGAACTTTTGTATATATATATATGTGTGTGTGTGTGTGTGTGTGTGTGCATATATATATATTAGAGATATATATTTGTATCTCACAATATAAATTAGAATTTCTTATTTGATATTTTAATACTAAAACAGACTGTGCACTGGTACACATTTTATAGCTAAGTGCATGTAACACAATTGTGACTACTGTTTCGTCCCTCACTCGTGTCCACCTCTTTTGTGACCCATGGGCTGTAACCCTCCAGGCTCTTCAGTCTATGGGATTTCCTGGGTAGAATACTGGAGTGAGTTGCCATTTCCATCTCCAGGGAATCTTCCTGACCTTGGGCATTGAACCCACATCTCTTGCACTGAAGGTGGATTGTTTACCACTGAGCTACCTGGGAAGACCTATAATTGTGGTAATATGTACTAAATGCTTTTACTTGTTTAACTGCTTCTTTTGTTTTTAAAAATAAATACAATTATTGTGTTATACATGCAATTTAAAATGTTACAAATACACTCCATCTGAGTTTATGTCTTTGGCGCACTATCATATTTCTTTATAAAAGCATTAATAAAGCAGAGATTACAAAGTCTCCTGGGTTCCTGAGTTATCAGCAAATTCAAAAATAGAAGAAATTAACCTTTAAAGAATAAAGTTGCATGTGACTTTCAATAACTTCTGTATCAACCCACCTACAACTCCTGGAAATTACAGACCTCAGGGGGTTAAGAACTGCCTTTGTCTAAGTCTTCTCCTTGACACTTAACATATAAATATGTAGTTCAGTACAAATAGTTACCAATAGTTAAGAAAAGAAGTGAAAGGCAAAGGAGTAGAGATCTAAAGAACAGCAAGGAGAGATAAGAAAGCTTTCCTAGGTGAACAATGCAAAGAACAGAGGAAAACAATAGAATGGGAAATACTAGAGATCACTTCTGGGATATTATGGATACCAAGGGAATATTTCATGCAAAGATGGGCACAATAAAAGACAGAAAGGGTATGGACCTAACAGAAGCAGAAGATATTGAGAAGAGGTGGCAAGAATACACATAAGAACTAAAGAAAAAAGAACTCCATGACCCAGAAAGCCACAATGGTGTGATCACTAACCTAGAAATAGACACCCTGGAGTGTGAAGTCAAGTGGGCCTTAGGAAGCATCACTATAAACAAAGCTAGTGGAGATGATGAAATTCTAGCTGATCTATTTCAAGTCCTAAAAGATGATGCTGTGAAAGTGCTGCACTCAATATGCCAGCAAATTTGGAAAACTCAGCAGTAGCCACAGGGCTGGAAAAGGTCAGTTTTCATTCCAATCTCAAAGAAGGGCAATGACAAAGAATATTCAAACCACTGCACAAAAGCACTCATCTCACACATTAGCAAAGTAATGCTCAAAATTCTCCATGCCAGGCTTCAACAATATGTGAACTGTGAACTTTCAGATGTTCAAGCTGGATTTAGAAAAGACAGAGGAACCAGAGATCCAATTGTCAACATCCGTTGGATCATTAAAAAAGCAGGAAAGTTCCAGAAATACATCTACTTTTGCTTTATTGACTACACCAAAGACTTTGATTGTGTGGGTCACAACAAACTGTGGAAAATTCTTAGAGATGGGAATACCAGACCACCTGACCTGCCTCCTGAGAAATCTGTTTGCAGGTCAAGAAGCAACGGTTAGAACCAGACATGGAAAAATGGACTGGTTCCAAATTGGGAAAGGAGTGCATCAAGGCTGTATATTGCCACCCTGCTTAGTTAACGTCTATGCAGATTACATCATGAGAAATGCCAGGCAGGATGAAGCACAAGCTCAAATCAAGATTGCCGAGAGAAATATGAACAACCTCAGATATGCAGATGACACCATCGTTATGGCAGAAAGTGAAGAAGAGCTAAAGAACCTCTTGATGAAAGTGAAAGAGAAGAGTGAAAAACTTGGCTTAAAACTCAACATTCAGAAAACTAAGATCATGGCATCCGGTACCATCACTTCATGGCAAATGACGGGGAAACAGTGGAAACAGTGACAGACTTTATTAGCTTAGACTTCAGAATCACTGCAGATGGTAACTGCACCCATGAAATTAAAAGACAGTTGATCCTTGGCAGAAAAGCTATGACAAATATAGACAGCATATTAAAAAGCAGAGACATTACTTTGCCAACAAAGGTCTATCTAGTCAAGGCTATGGTTTTTCCAGTGATGATCTATGGATGTGAGAGCTGGACTATAAAGAAAGCTGAGCGCTGAAGAATTAATGCTTTTGAACTGTGGTGTTGGAGAAAGCTCTTGAGAGTCCCTTGCACTGCTAGAAAGTCAAGCCAGTCAATCCTAAAGGAAATCAGCCCTGAATATTCACTGAAGGGACTAATGCTGAAGCTGAAACTCTGATATTTTGGCCACCTGACACAAAGAGCTGACTCATTAAAAAAGATCCCGATTCTGGGAAAGATTGAAGGTGGGAGGAGAAGGGGATGACAGAGGATGAAATGGTTGGATGACATCACTGATTCAGTGCACATGAGTTTGACAAGCTCCGGGGAAGGACAGGAAAACCTGGCGTGTTGCAGTCCATGGGGTCGCATGGAGTCAGATACAGCTGACCAACTGAACAACAGCAAGGTAGCTCAACATACTTAACAAATGTTGATCAAAACAGCAAGCTTACAGAAAATTCCGGTTTATTACCAGAGACAAAAGAGTCAAATGTTTAGGATTATGTATTTCACAACGTGCACGTTGGATACCCTATTTAATCTTAAAAAACCAGATAGCTAAATTAGATATTACTATTCTGTTTTACAGTACATCACATATGAATACAGAGCATGCTTACTGTCAATCTGAACACAATTACAACTGTATAATTAAATATGTAACTCCATTCAGGGATTTAAAAGAGGAGCTGTTTGTAACTCTTTGTTAGTCATACACATGTAAATATGCATCAGTGTTTACAAACCATGATAACTGAAAAACAAACACAGTATCAGGATACACAGATATTTTTGCACTCATGACTAAAATAAATTCCATTATTAACTGTATAATTAAAATTATAACTGAAGTGTCGACCTTTATCCACACTATTACAGATGAAGGCACTCGTGAATATACTATATTCATTAAATATATAAGAGAGAACTAATATCCAAACTATATTCAGAGAGTTTAGTTCAAAAACAGTGTTTTTTGCCTTTGTAAAGGCTTCATTAGGTTGAATTTTATGTCCATTTACAGTAGAATAACGTTCTTCCCAACAGACTTGAACAGAGGAGTGCTAATCTTTATTCATAAGGCCAATAAATTTGTTCAAAGAACACATCTGCTAAAGGCTAAAATGACTCTGAGCAAGATGAATGGTGACTTTGTTTCGCTGTCTAGTGACAGCTATTACACAAGGTGTAGGTTATTTATTTTTGGCTTGCTGTTAAAGATTGTGGTATGGCAGGTGAAACACCAGATTAAAATGCTTTCAAGGTTGGCTTTATAATTATATCCCCAAGAGGAAAAAATGAATTGTACATATACATACACACAATTTCAGTTCAGCAAGGGAAAGATTTTAAGTTTTATATAAGTCCATGTACAATATTATGATTTCTTTTGGGAATGGCAACCAACCATTCACAGTTTATATTGTTTTGCTTTATTACTAATGTTTCTAATAATTTTATTACCTGGATTTTATGATGCATTATTCTGAAACAAGTTATTGTGTTTACTCAGCAAGAATAGAAAACCTTTTTACTTTACTTCTAACAAATCAATGGAGACCCAAAAGATTAAGTAGCATTAAAATAAAAGAGATATTTTCATGAATGCATTATAGGAAAGTATTTTCACCCTTAGAGAAAATAAAGTTGCTTACTGTTTGTGATACTTGCATATAATTGTTTGTTTCTTTTTTTGTGTCCATTGTTTATGGACAATGTCTTTGTATCCAACATTTCCGTTTACGGACAAAGAATCAGACATAACAGAGCAACTGAACAACAATGTTTACGATTCCTGTGGCTTGCCCAATAGAAAGGTAACATATACCTTCAACCAAATAGGTAAACAACTTAATTCCCCCTGCAAATAATTTTTGTTTTATTTTGCGTTGCCTTTAGTAATTGGGAGTTCCTTATTAGTTATTAATATTTGCATAATATGCTTTAAGGTAGAGTTAAAGTTAGAATCTAGGCATTTTCTCCATTATCTAATTCAGGTTTCACAATGAAGCTTTGAAAAGGCATGGTTTATAATTCAATATAAATGCAGAAACATATCCCAAAGTAATAAGTACATACTGTATTAGAAACTGTTTCAAATTCCCTTTATAATAGTTAATATTAAAATATTCATCACTTAAGCAAAACATTCAAATTGTGACAAGAATACAGGGCGATTAGGTACTGGGTATTTTCTGATCTGCGCTCAGGGTGCTTGCAGTCTCGACTCATATTTGCTCTCCTATTTAAAGGAATAGCATCGCGTTTCCACATGATCAGCTGTTTGTGTAACAACATATCATCTTGAATCACAGTGCTGAACTATCATTCTGGTCTCTTCTGTTGATACCTGATTCAGGATCCGATTATTGCCAATCAAGAACTCCATCTAGTCACCACTAAATCATCTTAGCTTCAGTTGAACTATTACATTTTTTAAAATCCTGCTATAGCCTGATGAATAGAAGTATGTGGAGATTGAAATCATCATTAAATTATTTTCTTCCTTTTTTGTACTTTTGGGAAAAAAGCAGTATGTTTCAAAGGAGTATCATTAGATCAGAGGAGGGAAGGAAGAGGGGGATGCCGGAAAGAGGAGAAGGAAAAAGAGAAAGGGGGTGAGGAAGGGGAAAGAGAGAGGAAGTCGGGAGACAGGATGGGAGGAGACAATTTGCTCTAATTTTCTGTTCAAGAGAAGGAAGAATCAGAGGCAGAGTAAGCTCATGCATTAATGAATGCTCCTGGAGCTGTCTTTTTTGATTTATAAAGCCTATAAAAATATGACTGCCTTAAAAGATATGTGAGAAAGAGATGGCCCCAAAACCTCCACAGGCAATTTGGATATCGGTGCCACAAAGTGAATGGTTAAGAAACTTTTCCACCGAAACAAATGACTTTTACTCCCCTGCATAGTCATCTTATGTCATTTAGGTGAGACTATGCTGCAGAAGTTGCCAGGCCAAACGTGAAAGAGAGAAATAGAGAGAGCCCTTAACTACACTCTTACATGCTTCAATTTGTAGGGAATACTTTATAGCTTAGTCAAAAACATCGACATCACACATCACCTTTCCTTTGTGGGCTCTCCAAAAGAAATAATTGCTGCAACTTTTGTATTCATCTGTATCTTCCTGTGGGCAAATGGTTGCTATTTATTCATTTAACAACTATTTATTGAGCTCCTGTCTTTCCAGGAACAGTGTACATAGCTATCAAGAAAATGCACTAAAATTTTCATTCTCTTTGAATGAATATTATGACAGAGACATGCAGTAACCACATAATTTTAAAAGAAGCTAGATGTTAAGTGATAAGAGGAGAATGTGGAGGGTGAGAGGGAATGTCACATGGGGGTAGGGATTTTCACTGATGACCAGGAAGGTCTCATTGAATTGACACAATCTGAAGAAAGGGTGACTAGCAGGAGGCAACGCACCTGATAGGAGAATGAATCCAGCAGATATAATCAATGCAGACCCTGATGGCTCATACAGGAAAGAATCTGCCTACAATGCAGGAGACTCGGGTTCAAAATCCCTGGAGAAGGGAATGACTTCAGTATCCTTGCCTGGAAAATCCCTTGGACAGAGGGGCCTGGCTGGTTACAGTCCATGGGGTCGCAAAGTCTCAGACAGTGTAGTGGGAAGTCCTAATAATGTACTTTCACAGCCTTGAGAAATTCCACAGAAATAGCACCTGGAAAGACAGCATATATTAAGAAACTGTGTTAATGATTATCTTCCATGTTTTTCTTAAGAACAATCTCCTTGTTACAAACCCCACGGCCAGACCCAGAAGGGAGTATGACTGGGATGTGAAATCTGGGCCTTGGAACAGCGGGTCGGCGTCAGGCACGAATGCACTTGCTGGCGTTCCCAAGACGAGCCCAGGAGGGAACGGCCTGGGGTGGAAGCAAGGAGATCGGGGCCATGTCAGTGTAGTGTCTTGGGAAGGATAAGATCAAAGGAAGTCTTGTAGTCTATAACTAGGGGTAAAAGCTGCACTCGGAGTGGACTCTGCAGCTCAGTCCAAGAGGCTGGAGGTCCCCTGACCCACTGCCCCAGGCTTCGTGTTCTGTCTTCCTTCTCGTCGCTTGCTCCCAGATCATTAGGACAACAGGACATGACTGAGCTTTCATTTTACTCTTGGAACAGGAAAAGGGTCATTCCAAGCATAACTGGGAAGCATGGAGTGGCTGAAGAGTCAGCGCAGGGAGAGCAGACGTTAGAGATGCTCAGGATTCGGGACATTTCTGTAGGAACTCAGGAAGCACTACATAGGTTGTGGCTTTGCTCTCAGTGAAAACAGGGGGATTTGCAGGAATGACTGACTTGGTGATGGAATGTGAAAATGACAAGCATCTCTTGTGATCTCTTGATATGGGCTTTGAGCACTGGACACAGAGAACCATTGCTGAATGAGATGAGGCAAGTAGACCTCACAAGGCAGTAGACCTTGTAAGGTCTACTGAACATCTGAGTGAACAGATTGCCTATGAAATTGGATACATGAGTTATGTCCAAGCTAGAGATACAATTTGCATCTATTTGGCAAGTTCCATTTTTAAAGAATGTGCAATAGCCACGGAAACCAGTTACTTCTGGTGTCTTATTTGCAAACATTGAATTTTACCAGATACTTTGAAGAAATTTCTCATTTCATTCAAACATTATGCTGCTTCTAAAAATGAGAATTTTTAAACCTTTCATTTAAATAATGAAGTAGACTTATTTGTTGCTGGAGGGCAAATTTAGCCATTAGAGAATATTTCCTCTCATATAATATGTCTCTTATGAGAGGTGGAAATGTAGAATAACACTTAACATGTTTACAACCTCTATCCTTTATCCACTCACCAAGTACATTTGGACTAATAAGACAGTAAGAAAAAAACAATGGCCGTCATTGCTGATGTCAAATTTCCATAATTGTGTCTGTGAGCCTTTCCACTCCTATGTAAAATGTAAATGTTTTTTAATGAAGGGTTTCAATAATTTTCAAAAAGGTCTAGAGAATTCATAGATGCTATTTTTAACATTAGAAAATTCACTCCCTTTATATGATGATAATAACCTACAAAGGCTCTGGTCTTCCCAGTGGTCAGATACAGTTGTGAGAGCTGGACCATAAAGAAGGAAGAGTGTCAAAGAATTGATGCTTTCAAACTATGGTGCTGGAGGAGACTCCTGAGAGTCCCTTGGACAGCAAGGAGATCAAACCAGTCAATCTTAAGGGAAATCAGCCCTGAATACTCTTTGGAAGGACTGATGCCGATGCTGAAGCTCCAGTATTTTGGTCATCTGATACAAACAGCTGACTCATTGGAAAAGTCCCTGATGATTGGAAAGAATGAGGGCAGAAGGAGAGGAGGGCATCAGAGGGTGAGATGGCTGGATAGCATCACTGATGCAATGGACATGAACTTGGCAAACTTCAGGAGATGGTGAGGGACAGGGGGGTCAGGCTGCTGCAGTCCAGGGGGTCACAAAGAGTCAGACCCGACTGGGCGACTGAACAACAATATAACTTACTGTATGTCTCTTTATTAAAACTCATGGTTGCTAAAGGTTTCTGAGTTTTAAGTGGTCATCATGTCCCAGAGATGAATCTAATAGCCTTAGAACCTTATCTTATGGATTATTCGATAAACACATAACCTAAGTAACATTTTACCAATGGAAAAATTTGGGTTCAGAAAGTTTAAATAACTTGCTGCCAGGTAAAAATGACTAACTGTTGAAGATAAATTTTAAACCAACAAAGTAAGAATTCAGAGCATGTTCACTAAAGTTGGTTTGCTACAATCTACTAGATGGAATCTATTTAGGACATATTTGAAGGAGAAAATAAAGATCACAAAAGAAGAGCATCAAAGTGTTTATTCACTAATAGGAGCTGGATTCATCTGAAAGTTAGCAGAGGTTTTAATATCAGAGACACTTGGATTGGTTAAAAAAAAAAAAGAATGTATGAATATGATGTATGAAGTACAGAAAAGTTTCCATTATCAGTTCTTACAAATGAATGGCTTCAGGACAAACAAGTCTAGAAAGTACATTCTATATGTTTGATTTTCACAAGAAGAAAGGAATATGTAAACAAATGTGGGACAATACAGTCCGCAGTTTCAGGTTCAGGTAAAAAAATTCCTTTGTCTACTGATGAAACTCTAAGTATAGAAGTTTGAAAAAAGAAAAAAAAACTTGTACCTGTGTGATTCAGAGTATATTGTTACTCAATCAATAACCTCAGATATGCAGACGACACCACCCTTATGGCAGAGAGTGAAGAGGAACTAAAGAGCCTCTTGATGAAAGTGAAGGAGGAGAGTGAAAAAGCTGGCTTAAAGCTCAACATTCAGAAAACTACGATCATGGCATCTGGTCCCATCACCTCATGGGAAATAGATGGGGAGACAGTGGAAACAGTGTCAGACTTTATTTTTTGGGGCTCCAAAATCACTGCAGATGGTGACTGCAGCCATGAAATTAAAAGACGCTTACTCCTTGGAAGGAAAGTTATGACAAACCTAGATAGCATATTAAAAAGCAGAGACGTTACTTTGCTAACAAAGGTCTGTCTGGTCAAGGCTATGGTTTTTCCAGTGCTCATGTATGGATGTGAGAGTTGGACGGTGAAGAAAGCTGAGCACCAAAGAATTGATGCTTTTGAACTGTGGTGTTGGAGAAGACTCTTGAGAATCCCTTGGACTGCAAGGAGATCCAACCAGTCCATCCTAAAGGAGATCAGTCCTGGGTGTTCATTGGAAGGACTGATGCCGAAGCTGAAACTCCAATACTTTGGCCACCTGATGCGAAGAGTTGACTCATTGGAAAAGACCCTGATGTTGGGAGGGATTGGGGGCAGGAGGAGAAGGGGACGACAGAGGATGAGATGGCTGGATGGCATCGCCGACTCAATGGGCATGAGTTTGAGTAAACTCCGGGACTGTGTGATGGACAGGGAGGCCTGGCATGCTGCGATTCATGGGGTCGCAAAGAGTCAGACACGACTGAGTAACTGAACCGAACTGAGTGTCCAACAAGGACAGTAAATGAATTACTTCCATTTGTATCCATTTCTATTTGCTCAAATTATATGCAATAGTTATGGGAACTGTATCTGAAGCTTCTTAAAATCTCTTGCCTCAAACTGTGAAACATAATTTTAGTTCAATGATCTTGAACTCTAGAGTAAGTAAATAACACTGTCAAATTAACCTCTTAAATATAAAAGCAATCTCTCTAAGTCCCTAAGACAGAATTTGACAGACTATTTACTAAAGACAAAGTATCATTTATTTTATCTAGTTATTAATTTCAATTATCAATTTCTAATATCCTTTTTTGTGTCATTTTAATTACTCTTTCTCGAGGAAACTTGTAGACATTTAATATAGAAAAGTTACTATCTTTAGTCAATGAAGTTCTAATCTGTTTTCTAGTAGTAATGGCATATTTTATTCAAATCAGAAGGATGCATTGATTCCCTACTGTTGAAAGAACTGACTTTAGCCACTGTGTGGCATACTATGATGAATGAGAAATAGAAGCTCAAATTCAAATAGATACATACAGATTTTGTTTATGTGAATGGAACAGTAAATGTTGTTTTATTACACAGCATGGATCCATAAACTCCATTTAGTCTGTATAAATTCTTGAGTGTGAAAAAACATCATTATTAGTGATAAGAAGAGATGCGTGAACATATGAGGCACAGTTTAAAAACTGCACTTCTAATTCAGGAGTCCAAGCATGTAATTTACTTTAATAAGCCCTCCCTGCTCTGAAGTGCCTACACATTCAAACAAGTACATGAATTCAAGATTGTCAAGATCCTCATGTAGAACTTTCATATGGGCCACAGGCAAATTTAAGTTATCCTATACACTTAATTTAATCAATGTAACACAGAAATATTTTCAGAAGCAAAAAGAATAAAGCCTTCTCTTGGTAAAGGTCATGCTTTTCTGTAGCTTCTTACTTCTTAGGATTTCTATGTGGCTAATATTTTTAAAACAGCTCATAGCTACCTTCCACTTTTAATTTCTTCGAAGGCAAAATGAAAATTCAAGAGAGAGAAAGCATGAAGTGCACAGTTCATGGAAACTCCAAGTATGCCTTCCCAGAAAAGTGGGTTTCTCTTACTCAAAGAGAAAGGTACTCAACCTTCTCAAGTTCAGAAGGATAAGATACAGATATTCTCCAACTGTTTTTTCAATCTACCTGTGGGGATTAAGCTGAGAAGACAAGCCCATTAGAAGAGACAGTGAGGGTTACAGCCAAAGTTCAGGATTCAAATAAACAGTTCCATTTTCCCAGTTTATCTTCATTTTCTATTGTCTCAAGACTCAGTGGTAGGGAATCAAATTTGGTCAACATTTTATACATACATCATCCTATTTCTCATCTCAATATTTTGAGATAATAGTAGTACTCTATTCAGGGAAATTTTATTATCTTTTAAAATATTATTTGGTAAGTTAAGCATAGTAAATATAGATTTGAATTATGTTTTAATCACATAAGATATCTAAAATCAAAGCCTTTCAATAATTATTAATGCTAAATAATATTATTTAATGTATTAAAAATAAACTAAGAACAAAGAAGGCCATAAAACACATACATTGTTATAATATATATGGTATTTAAAGATGAATGTATATACATTAAAATGGAGAGGGAAATGACAAGCTACTCCAGTATTTTTGCTTTGAGAGCCCCATGGACAGAGGAGCCTGGTGGGCTACAGTCCATGGGGTCACAAAGAGTCAGACATGACTGAAGCGACCAAGTACACATACATTAAAAATGCAATACACACAGAAGAATGAAGAGTGGTTACAGTTCTTTCCTAATAATCTGAAAACCCATTGAGTGCTTTAAAAAGCACTCTTCTAAGAAAGACCACAGAATCCAAACACTCCACCATGTATCATTCACAAAGGACCATTTTCTGATAAAAGCAAATACATAATAAGAGCATTAGACAAATCATGCAACAGGAAAACACGCTCTGTAGACAGTAAAAGTAACAGCTGATGAAAAGTGAACACAAGATGGCCTGGATGTGGGACTAAGGAGACCAACATTAGACAGAAATTCAAAGAATCAAAAGAAAATGTGTTCAGATAAGTAAATAAAATGTGATCTTAATAGGGAAAGACTCAATAAATCATAGCAGAGATGCTGAATTTTTAAAAAGTATTAGAACCAAGGGGACTATGTAGCTTATGATCAGGAAAATGCCTTTAGGGCAGGAATTTTTTTCCCACTATTAACAGCTGGAAAACTGGAAAGATATGAGTCAAGAGTTTTAAGACATTGAGTCATTAAACACTAACTATACTCCCTGAAAGAAGGAAAACAAATGTGGTGATCTCTTTGGTCACACTGGCTTTTAGCCTGGAGTGCCTCTCTGGATCATGGTTTCCAGGAGGGCTATCATGAAACAGAGCACAACCTCTTCCCGAGTTGGGGGGACAGAGGTCATAGTTCAGGAACCATAGCAGCTGGAATTTGCAAAGAGCTGCAGAAATCTGCACAGAGTCCTGTTGATTCTGATAGTTAAGCCATGCATGTATGATTTGGAAATCTACAAAATGGATGAAAAACAACCAGATTGCTGTACCCTGAGCAGTTCAGAGATGACGCATGACAGAGATACTTGGGAGGTCCAACCAGTCCAGCGGACCCACTTCTTACGGCTCTGAGTCTGATTCCCACTGGAGCAACCCTGCCAACCTTGCCAGGGGTGATAACATCATTACTTGGTCACTGTAATCCCAGGATCTTATCATTCTCGCAGAATTCCAGCAACCTACTTGGATGTCATTGTCATTTCTCATCTATCTTGGAGGTTCTCAAGGTTCCTGGGCCCCTTGTTAAGAATGTATTTCTCTAGCTCTCCTGAAGGGAATGTCACCTGAATAATAGTAAGGGACAAATTTAAGCCATCGGTAAGTCTTACAAGATATGTCTACCTTAACTTTCCAATCTTTATAAATCTTTGGACACTTTTCTTTATAATAAACCAAGACTGGCATTTTTTTTCTTTTTTTTTTTTCATTTATTTTTATTAGTTGGAGGCTAATTACTTTACAATATTGTACTGGTTTTTGTCATACATTGACATGAATCAGCCATGGATTTACATGTATTCCCCATCCCGATCCCCGTTCCCACCTCCCTCTCTACCCGATCCCTCTGAGTCTTCCCAGTGCACCAGGCCCGAGCACTTGTCTCATGTATCCAACCTGGGCTGGTGATCTGTTTCACTATAGATAATATACATGTTTCGATGCTGTTCTCTCAAAACATCCCACCCTCGCCTTCTCCCACAGAGTCCAAAAGTCTGTTCTGTACATCTGTGTCTCTTTTTCTGTTTTGCATATAGGGTTATCATTACCATCTTTCTAAATTCCATATATATGTGTTAGTATGCTGTAATGTTCTTTATCTTTCTGGCTTACTTCACTCTGTATAATGGGCTCCAGTTTCATCCATCTCATTAGAACTGATTCAAATGAATTCTTTTTAATGGCTGAGTAATATTCCATGGTGTATATGTACCACAGCTTCCTTATCCATTCATCTGCTGATGGGCATCGAGGTTGCTTCCATGTCCTGGCTATTATAAACAGTGCTGCGATGAACACTGGGGTGCACGTGTCTCTTTCAGATCTGGTTTCCTCGGTGTGTATGCCCAGAAGTGGTATTGCTGGGTCATATGGCAGTTCTATTTCCAGTTTTTTAAGAAATCTCCACACTGTTCTCCATAGCGGCTGTACTAGTTTGCAACTTAATTTAGTGTAGACCATTTTTAGATTCACATTTCATTCCATGGAACAACCAACCATCATAGCCACAGTCAGATTTGTAAATAAACCCAGTGAACAAAGAATCCCTGTTTAGTAAACTTTATAGAGATAATTTCATCCTGATAAATCACTGTAGTCCTGTTACACTGATCCATGCACTTAGGATCCACTTTCAAATGATTTAACCAGTTTTCTGTCAATAAATCAGTAGATGGGCCTTCAGTTGTTCCTCACACTTAGTTAGAATCTCACGTTATACTTGATCCTCTGCGATACACTGGAAAACAAATTTATTTATAGGACTAGGAGTAACAGGAAATGGTAAGACCAGGTCCAGAGGAAGCTCAGGTTTTTTGCAAGAAGCACCTACTGCAGGGGAGGTGATTGCAACTTGAGGTAAGATTAGACACCTTCCTCAATCAAAGAAGGCTGCGGTCCCTTCTCTTGATAAAGGAGAACTGATAGCACTGGGGCTTTAGAGGCTCCCAAATTCAACAGAATCTATCTAGCTCCTACCTGCTCAGTATTAAGGGTCTCACACCTTCCAAATCAATAGTCTTATGTCCTAACATAACAGATCCCATGAGGTCAAGGATTAAGTTTTTGTTTAATTCACCCACCAATAGGATTCAGTTTTGCATCATGTTTATGCAAATCATGGCCACATAGAGGAGATAAGGTTTTCTTTTTAGTGAAACCATGGAAGTTGCTGGTCTCTTACCTGGACGTGGAATGGCTGATGGATGCTCTTATTTTTTCATCAGTTTCTCTAGTACATCTAGAAACAATTAAACATATTACATTTCTTATTTTTATTCAAGTGTTCCATCACAGCAACTATTTTGTCACCCAAAGGAATTTCTTTCTCATCGTTTGATGTCAGTGTGTCTACACGTGACAATGTAACGGTTCTACACTATATGATGTGTAAGGACGAGAGTCGTAGTAAGGGTGGTCGCTCAGTCGTGTCCAAGTCTTTGTGACCCCACGGACTGTAACTTGCCAGGCTCCTCTATCCACAGAATTCTCCAGGCAAGAAAACGAGCGGGTTGCCATGCTCCCCTCCAGGTGGTCTTCGCACCTCAGGATCAAACTCACGTCTCCTGCATTGGCAGGTGGATTCCTTACCCCTGAGCTGCCAGGGAAGGCTAGAGGAGCCCTAATATGCTGGACCACTAATATGCTGAAAGACAGACTTCTGGCTTTAATTGCAGGCTTTAAATGAAGATCGATCCCTTTCATCCTGTCACTGTATTTGTCTGCAATCCCTCACGCCTCTAACTCCCAGATGCCTGAGACATTTATTAATCAAGACCTTGAGAATGGAGGTTCCTTCAAGCTGAGAACGTTTCTGGAGAGGGACTTAGCTGAGAACAGCCCTTTGCCCTTTGAACTTTCTTTTCAAACTTGCCCTTTGAAGACTTGCATGAGAGCCTCATGCTCATAAAAGACATGGGGCTTCAGCGCAGAGCACAGACTTGTTTTCAGAAAATCTACAAGAAGGAACAACTCCCAGGGGGTCTTATGGGGCCTGAAAATGTTGTCACAAGAAGTAGAAATTATAGACTGATATCCACTATGGATTCTTAACACGTATTACCAAATCAAGTCTGACAATATATAAGACTAGATGCACTGTAACTGTCTAGCAGGCAGTATGGCTGTTTGCTTTAATATCCAAATATTAGACAATCCCCGTGTTGAAAGAATAAAGGAGATGATTCAGATGCTCTTTTCAATAGATACCAAGAATGTTTCTGCCACAGTTCAACACAAATACATCAATAAAGATGCATGGAAAACTACAAATAGAAAAAAGTAGTCTCCTCCCAGTGAGTTACCTGTGTGAAATCTACAGCAAATATTATACATAAATGTGAAATATTAAACAATTTATCCCTTGTGATTAGAAACCAGTTAATGGTGTCTGCTCTCATCACTTCTGTTCTACACTGTACTGTTGGTTCAAGAGCACAAGACAAAAAAATGTCTATGGTCTTGAGATTGGAAAAGAAGGATAAAGCTGTAGTTCATCACAGAGGCCATGAATTACTTTCATGAAATGATTCTAACATATCAAAAAAATTACTTAATCTAATAAATAAGTTTAGCAAGGTTACTGTATATAAAGTAACATTGATACATGAATTTTATTTCTATATGAAATCCACAAACAATTAACAAATGAAATTAACGCAATTACCTTTAAAATAGGAGCTGACTCATTGGAAATGACCCTGATGCTAGGAAAGGTTGAAGGCAAAAGCAAAAGAGGGGGACAGAGGATGAGATCATTTAGATAGCATCACCAACTCAATGGGAGCAAAGTCTGGGAGATAGTGAAGGACAGGGAAGCCTGGTGTGCTGCAGTCTGTGAGGTGGCAAAGAGTTGGACACAACTTACCAACTGAACAACAACACAACCTTTAAAATAGTATCAAGATGATAATAGCATTAATAGCTATTAATAATTCCATACTATAAACTTAAAAGAATATTACTGATGTGGATAGCAGAAGACATAAAAGTAAAATATATTTTATAAAATTTTATAACCATTCATGAGATTTAAATATAGTCATTAATATCAGTGGATTTTATATAATAACTGGCAAGTGTTATTTACTTAAAAAATTTTTATTTTACTTTGCCATGAACGTTATGAACCTTTTTTCAGGCAATACAATCAATTTAGAATTTCTTTGTTATCCTTTCTTTCTCCTTCACTGTTTTCCCTACATGATCCCTCCTTCTTCACCATACTGTGGACACATAAATCATTACCTGTATTTTATATTTGCATGTCATTCAACAAGTTTCTAGTTACCTATATACTTTACTCTCACTAATTCAATATCTACCAAAAAATCTATTATATGAAATACTGTATCAAATTTCTAGATTTGAAAGCAGGAAAAAAATTTATAAATATGATGAAGATAGCCAAGCTGGTTAGTGGAAAAATGAAAATATAATTGCGTGCTTCTGTTACTTCGAAAGCTGGGCTAATCTGTGCACCATTTTATACCTAGGCTGAAATTCTTTAAGCTATTATAACGCATATCCAGAATATGTCATAAAAACAATGAAAACAGAAGAAATACATATGTTACTAGACTATAAGTGTCATAATTTGAAGCATTCATAGACATATTTTACATATGTTAAAAAGAGTTTGTCTTAAAATTTTATTTTCCTGTTGTCATGATAATATCAAGTTACTTGATAATGTCCACATTATCTCCTTGCCTAGTTATGAAAGTACAGGTGTTTTGATTTATCCAGCTGTTTCATAAATTTTGAAGTAGATATTTAACATGTATGAAGCAAGGTTAATTTTTCTTCAGTTTTTTAACAGTGACTGTGATAGTAATTCAATACCCTAACATACTAAACAAAGTTCCTTTCCAAAATAGAATGCCATTTTAGATTATAGAATACTCTATATGAAACATATGAATATGAAATATGAAAATGGTAAAGTTTTCAATTAACATTTTAGAATTTGTCAGGAAATCTGTAACTGAATCCAATTTTTATGCTAACTTCAAACAGCAATTGTAATGACATAGGTCCTTTTTATCGTAAAGAGTTATATAATCTCTTGCTTTGTTTACGTTAATTATCTTGAAATCTATATTATGAATTTATGCTGACAAAATCCAAGGAGGAATTAAGGAAGGAGCATTTTCTTAAGTAGGACCAGACAGATTTCTAAAGTTTTAGAGGAGATCACACTGAAGTTAGAACTCCAGTCATTTGCAATAGGCATCAACATTAACAGACTGTGATACTTTTTCATGTGAAGACTGTCATGAATATTCTATGCTGTCTTAATTTTAAATTACTTATGTGTGCAATTTATACTAAATGGCATTAAATCGAGATGCTCTCTTTTTTATACTCATGTTGGGTCTTAGCCCAGTTTCTCTTGTGTTTTATTAATTCATAATGTATGACTGTATTCTGCAAGTCTAGGAGCACTGCAGACAATTATTAGTGTTCCCCCACATCTGCCCTGTGGGCATGGTTTCATTTACTTCCTATCTTACTGCAGTGTTTTCTGAATAAATGGCAGGCTAATAAATGATGAAATTAAGAGTCTGTTGGTTAGTAAACTGCTCCCCCTTTTCATGGATTAGGCATCATGGGGAATTAACTAAACTTTTTACATCCTAACTGGAAAAAAACTGTTTACCTTGAACTTCCATGGGACCACTGACCATGCCAAACTGCCAAAATCTCATTTTGTTAGCAAGTAATAAAAACAACTTCAAGAGCTTCCAGGGGGAATCCCTTTCCTTTCTACAAATTTACAGCATTGTGAGATTGCCATAGTGGGGCAACTAGAAAAAAAAAAATGTGTGGTCACAGCATAAAAACATTAAAAAGATGTTCTATTTGTGTTTTAACTGTTGAAGGTGTGAATAGTGGAAGTAAAGTAGAAAGACTAACTTCTCTGAAAAACAAAATAAAACATGGCAACCTTACTTATGAGAATGTCAACAGTGAAAATCTAGCAAGAATGAAGCTGAGTCATTTCTGAAAATAGAAAATGACACTCCCAAGCCAAATATTGTGATAAGGACAGAGGAGTAGCTATCAGAATATCTGTGTAGGGGAACAAAATTCGCCAGCCTAATATATCACTGTGGCATGCAGATTTTTTTCAGCTGAAAATAGTCAAGGCTCAAAAGTCTCAGAAAGAAACCCTAACCGTCCCCCTCACTGCCGCTAGAGTGTACATAGCGGACTTGCTCCTGGAAGGGGGCCATCACCATAACCTCTAGTATGACCTACGTGTGTAGGTAGACAAGGAGGCATCTAACCAAGTCTGCTCGTTAAAGTTCCTCTGTGTCCCACGGTCTGTACCTGGCCCTTCTGTTTACCAAACATTTGCTTTCCCATCTTCATGGAATTGCCTTCCACTGCCTTTGAAATGCCAAACCATTACATCCACATCTTCTTTTGTCTTTCGCTGACGATGGTATTTATGATGAGAGTTTCAGCCATTCTGATGGGCTAACTCAGTTTTCCCGGGTCTCTCTCATGTATAAATGCTGTGACACTTTTGCCTGATTTTCTCCTGTTAATCTACCTGATGTCAATTTAATACTTAGACCAGTCAGAAGAACCTAGAAGGGCACACAGGAAGTCTATCTCCCTGACTGTAGGGCAAAGACCTGCACCGTGAAACTCGTGAAGGAGTGAACACATCAACACAGATGACAGACCGCGCCTTCCGGTCTGTCCCCCAGATACCTTCTCCTTTCTTTCTGACCCACTCTCAGTCCTTCTGCCACGCTCTGCTCTCCTGCAGGTCTGCAGTCACAGATGACAGCGGGGAGTTTAATTGCGCTACTGCCATTGGATTCAGACGCTGACAGACAGGAAAAGACAGCCAGAAGACAAAGTCAAGAAATTCAGTCTCCCGTGACCCTTCTGGCAGAGCCCTCATAGTCTTGGGAAGGGCCACTGCCTCGTTAGGAGATACTGACATTCCTCAAAATCTACCCCTATCACTTGTTGACCCCTGAGTCACAACTAGAGTTAGATCCCAAGTTTGCTTGACGATGAAATACAATGTCTGATACTAGAGAAGATAAAAATATTCGGTCTTATATTTCTGTCTATGTTATATGCACAATTATCAATTTACACATAAAATTTTAATATACTGTTTTCATGCATGCATTCATTCACGTATGTGCGTGTGTGTAAAACAACTATATGGTAACAGAGTTGCTTACATATATGTGTACTCCTCTTTGTGAAACAGTTTAAATGGACCAGAATCGATATTTTAGCCATCCCTGAAAAGTATGCATAATACAGCATATTGAGCACATAGTTTTGCAGTAAATTCTTATAGAAAAAAAATGGCACTAATGTGAGTTATTATAGCTCTCAACCAGATTCAATTCTAATTATTCTTTTCTTGTCAAGTACTGCTATGAAGAATAATATTAATGATAATACCAAATTCAGTTTGGACAGCATCTTTTAACTTAAACTATTCACTTTAAATCAGTTAAACTGATCGATCGCTTAGTTTATACGAACACATGGTTTGGTTAAGAGTAAAAACTCATCTTGTTATCTGATACGGCTGGAGGCCAGTAGCGGGCACTCGGTAAGCACAGTTCTCTCCGCCCATAATCACTTCCCACTCTGTACTACGTGATCAGCCAGGTAGAGCCAAACCATTGCCCCAGCTATGTTCTGGATTTTCTGATACATAAACAGGCTCTTTTTGAAAGCAAAACTCTAACCTTTTCATAAAATCAGAATAGAAATAAGATGTATGTGGCCACAGAAAATTGGCACACTGTTGAATTACCATTCCCACAATGGTAAGCGTGTATGTGTGTGAACAAACTTTGAACTCTGGTGACTTTATATTTAACCTACATGTGGAAAAGAAAAGTTACACAACCAGCCAAGCTATGTAGTGGTATGAGCATTAGTTCTAATGTCACAAATTATTCTTCCTTGTAAGTTAATTTTTCTCAGCTATGTACTTATTTCTAGTAGTTATAGTCAGTCATGTCAATGTATTATTAAAAAGTGTAAGATAATTAGGATATAAACAGATGCATGGTAATAAAACACAGTGACGAATCCTTTGCCAAATAAGTTTGTTCTGAATATAAGACAAATAGAAAAACAGAAAGATACTTTATTATGACTCTATAAAATATCAAGAGGCTAAATAATCTTTAATTGGGTCATCTTTATACTGCTAATCTCCATCTGAGAATTTCACAGTTTTGAGGGTACAGACTCCTAGTGTTATATATGAAGGCTGATACAAATTTGTCTGTTTTTCTTCATAATTCATAAGCCATACTGAGTAGTTCTGAGAAGGACATATGCATGTTGTATTCCCTGGTATTTTACATGGGCCATCTTTGTCCACTCTCTATAATTGAAGGCTGACCTGGAGCTGCATAGACATTTTGGGACCACGCATTTTCTGGGAACTCTGCACCCCCTTTGCCACTCTGTCTGGTGCTGAGGCTTTAAACAGAGAATTATGAAGCTATCTTCCACAGTCTTTTTCCAAGTCACGATTAACATTTAAACATCTACTAAAGCCAATCATTTAAAACAGTTAGTTGTTTCAATATAGCAATACTGGAAAAATAGAATTTTCTGTGGTCGGTTTTAACCTAAAAGAATCATAAGAAGATGTTCTCCATCCTCCTGAATTTCTGCAATATTCCTTTATATCACTGATCACGGCTGAAATATGCTTATAGAGAGCTTTCACTCTGCACCAAGATAAACAGTATATTACACTTATTCCCACTATCTAACACCTTTAAAAAGTGTAGGCACTCAATACACATATTTTTGGAAAAAATGTAAAATTTCACTGTTCACATAGAGAGCTGTTGATTACTTTCTGTGTATTCATAAACCACATATCCTGGTTTGAATGTGCTCCCAGTACAAAAAGAATACTGTCTCACCAAATACAACATGAGAAAGGATCTTTAGCTTTACATGCTATGAGAACAGCAAGGTAAGTACAAAGTGTGTACACCATCAAGACCTCCTTTTCCTGATCAATTTCCTGTAAAGTAAAATAGAAAGATAAATGCTTATCTACACTGTTATTAGGAAGACCAGACTAATGTGACCGTATCACTATAATCTAAAATAAGACAAAGCATTGAGGGGGAATTCAGAGTACAACTGGATGCCCTATTAATTTCTATGTCAATTTTAAGCAAGGAAAGGAATACAGACAAAATACCAATAGAGAATCCAACCAGGTGATAAAGTCTAAAGTGTCTAAAAGAATTTTGCCTATGTTTCAGCTCAGCTACAGAGACTTAAGAGATGACTTCCCTGAGAATCTCAGCTCGGAATGGACTTACAGTGCAGATCTATCTGTCCAAGCTTCTCCACCATTCCGTGTAAGTTTGACTGGACCATGGACTTTGCACTCATGTGTTCGCACAGCCTCTCACTGTGTCTGGAAGTTGGTGGTTGTTATTTCATACATCCTTTGGCATTAATGAATACATTGAGGAAAGTACCAGATAAAGTGACATTGTTATGTTATTAGTGATAACTTGGAAATATAGTTTCTTGACAACTAAAAACATACAAATTAAAACAAGTAGTGAAATGCATCGACTAAGACTGTGTAGTGGCTAAGGTGATTAAAATTCACTATATTTATAAATAAAATTCATTATCTATTCAAGAATTGTTGAAGAATGTGAATTATTTTGCCAACAATATTGTTCTTAAAATTGACAAAGAATATTAATTTTCTGAATTACATAAAATGCACAAATATTTTTACGTCTGTAAAATGTATTTTCTATAGATTCTTATAAAAATATTTAAATTGAGAAAAATTTTATTCTATGTCATAATCAATAGGAACAAAGTTCATAGCTTTAAACATGCCAAGAATGATTGAAAGTGAAAGTGAAAGTCATTCAGTCATGTCCGACTCTTTGCAACCCCAAGGATGTTACATCCATGGGATTCTCCAGACCAGAATACTGGAATGGGTAGTTGCTCCCGTCACCAAGGGATCTTCCCAACCCAGGGATTGAACTCAGGTCTCCCTCATTGCAGGTGGATTCTTTACCACCTGAGTCATCAGGGAAGCCCAATAATACTGAGGTGAGTAGCCTCTCCCTTCTTCAGTGGATCTTGCCAACCCAGGAATCAGACTGGGGTCTCCTGCATTGCAGGCATTCTTTACCAAGCTACCAAGGAAGCCCTCAAGAATGATTAAAAGCATTCACATACATCAAGTGCTTCATTAACTTAGAAGGGTTTAGATATTTACCAACTAGTAATATCTAAACCGACTAGTACATGAAAAGTAAATAATATAATTGCTTTGGAAACAAGCTATTCAGAGATTTAATTTAGAGCAAAAATTATTTTTGTATGGGCTAAGTTTATCTGTGGTAATGGCCCAGTTGACTTTTACAATTAATAATGACTACAATTATTTGGCAATTAATAATGTCTACATGGCTTCCCTGGGGCTTCCTTGGTGGCTCAGTTGGAAGAGAATCTGCCTGCAATGCAGGAAACCCAGGATTTGATTCCTGGTTCAGGAAGATCCCATGGAGAAAGAAATGGCAACCCATTCCAGTATTTTTGCATGGAAAATCCCTGGACAGAGGTGCCTGGTGGGCTACAATCCATGGGGTCACAGAGTCAGACATGACTACGCAAGTAACATTTTCGCTCTTCACGGGGCTTCCCTGGTGGCTCAGTGGTAAAAGAACCCACCTGGTGATGCAAGAGACATGGATTTGATCCCTCATCAGGAAGGTTCCCTGGAGAAGGAAATGGCAATCCACTTCAGTATTCTTGCCTGGGAAATTTCATGGAGAGAGGAGCCCGGCGGGCTACAATCCATGGGGTCTCAAACAGTCGGACATGACTTAGCAACTGACCAATAAATAACCAACAGGACATTTATATTATTATTCCTTGGGTACACTAAGTAAATGTGTATTTCCTATCTATTTTTCATAGTCTCAAATTTTATCATCATTCTTATTTGTCCAAATTCTGGAAAAAAAACCTTAAAAATGTATTCTTAAAAACAAGCTTGGCATAGCTTGGTAAAGCCGCTAGCTTCATGAAAGTTCCATTTCTCCTTGGTTTCAATAAGAGAATCCCTACTTTTAATAGGCCTTAGTCAGAGAAGCCTGGTGGGCTGCAGTCTACGGGGCTGCAAAGAGTTGGACAAGATTGAGAATGCACGCATGCACTTTCAACAGGACACATGATGGCCTTGCTGTCTCCATTGCAGCCAGCTGTGGGGCTCTGTTGACCATCTGGTTAATTTTGATATACCCAGAGTTGCCTCTGCAACTCTCTGGTCGTGCCCCTAGAGATAAGTGGACCCCACATTTAGACTCTCCGTCAGCTCAAAGAAGGACAGTTTTGATGAGGGGTGAGGTGGTGCACCAGCTAAGCCCACGTGGGCCTGTTTAGGTGGTCCAGAGCATGAAAACCACAGAAGAGGACTGGGTGCCTGATGCCAGGTAGCTGATAATATTACCCTGAATGCAAAATGAGAGAAAATACAACTTTGTGACATCGCTTTGCAGACAAAATTTCATATAGTAAAAGCTACCCTTTTTCCAGTAGCCATGTATGCATATGAGAGATGGACGATAAAGGAGGCAGAGGGCCGAAAAATTGATGCTTTCAGATTGTGGTGCTGGAGAAGATGCCTGAGGCCCTTGGACTGCAAGGGCCAACCAGTCCATCCTAAAGGAAATCAACCCTGAATATTCATTGGATGGACTGATGCTGAAGCTCCAATACTTTGCTCACCTGATGCGAAGAGCCTACTCACTGGAAAAGACGCTGTTGCTCAGAGAGATTGGGGGCAGCAGGGGAAGGGAGTGACAGAATGAGACAGTTGGATGGCATCACCAATTCAATGGACATGAGCTTAAGCAAACTTCAGGAGATAGTGAAGGACAGGGAAGCCTGGCATGCTGCAGTCCATGGAGTTGCAAAGTCAGAAACAACTCAGCGACTGAACAACAACAAGTTAAAGTCACTGTGGTCTTTTGCTTCAGTTACAGGTACAAGTTACCAGTACAAGGCTCAAATAATTAAACAAAATAAATATATAAATAAATGGATAAATAGAAAGATTTTCCTGTCAACTATCTATTTTACCTATTTTTTGGTATACTCTCTGAGACCTACTAGTGCTTAATTTAGCTTAAATGATTTATAACAGACAATTAAGTGCAATGCGCTGCTTAAATCAGGCAGTCTTATCTTGTAAAAGCATCTATGTGCGTTTTTACCCTGTGTTGTGATCCTGAGGCAGCATGCTTCAGAAAAACTAAGAGGATGCTAATGGAAACTTTCCTGTTTGAGTGCATCCGGGTTCTCATGCTCACATTGGATTTGGTTTGATACCCACTCACCCGCACTCAATCCTAAAGGGAATCAACAATGAACGTTCATCAGAAGGACTAAGGCTGACACTGAGGCTCCAATGCTTTGGCCACCTGATGCAAAGAGCCGACTCATCAGAAAATGAGTCTGACGCTGGGAAGATTGAAGGCGGGAGGAGAAGGGGGAGACAGAAGATGAGTTGGTTGGACGGCATCACCGACTCGACGGACGAGAGTTTGCACAAGCTCCGGGAGATTGTGGAGGACTGGGAAGCCTGGCGTGGTTCAGACTCGACTTTGTGACTGAACAACCGCAAGGCCCACGTTCTCCTCCTCCGTCCACAGACAGAACTGAACACTTTCAGGGGCTGTGCTCAGCAGCCCAGCCTCTGTCAACACCCAGGGACACGTCCTGCATCCCCCGGTTGCTCTCACACACAGACACTGGGAATGCCATCCTTATATGCCCTGACCCTGCACATGGCCAGCGCGGATGTGGCCCAGGAGCGTTGAGTGGTCAGAACTGAACAGGCACAGTGCGGCTGAGGAGTCCTCTCGGGACCTGCCCTGCTGACCGGAGTCCACCACCTGAGCTCCCACGCTCCAGATGACCAGCTGTCCAATCCATCTTTTTCTCTGCAAACACTCCTGCTCCGTGCCCTGGAATCCACAGGTGGTTATTAGATTTACATGCTTCCCTTTTGTCTGGTGGCCCTGAACTTACTACTTAGGAGGTTAGATGATATAAAAACAGCTACCGGAGAGGGCTGGCTCCATACAGGCCTTGATGCCAACATCCTGGATATCAGGGCCCTAGACAGCAGCGGAGGCCGCTTCAGTTACATGGGACTGGCACAGGCTACCTTCTCGGCCTAGAAAAACAATAACTCATTCCCCGGGGAGAATCAACTGGTTTCTTCTCTTCAAATATGTTACTTCTGTTTGAACATTTTTGGGTGATATATTAAGCAACATATTTTTTTTTTCCTGAATTTTTTGTTGTGCTTAGAAACACCTCTTTGGTGTGATAACATATTCTTTGTGTGTATGTGTTTACAGATCTTGTATATCTCAGAACCTGAGCTTTTAATAATCTTTACTAGAAAAGGTTGAATATCTCTCTGAGCCATCAATTACATTCATATTTAATTTTCCCTGAAATTTTGGAAATTTGCCATTTAATATTCTTCAGGGAAAAGCAAGTGTTACAAAATTCATGTAGTAAAGATAGCTGATTTGATGTACTTTCTTTTATTAACTCATGTGAACTTATGAATTTAACTATCATTTAACTGAGGCATTTACCCAAGGCATTTAACTCATTCAGTTGCTTTACACTTATTACTTTACTCATCATATATGGTACCTGCTATTTCAGAGGTTCTCATTCTAAATGTAAAATTTCTCAGGTTTCAACAGTTTCTATCTAGATGTTTATGATTTTCCTCCATATAGCTCTTAAAAAAGATAATTATTTTCTACTAATCGAGATTAATGTAGGCAAAAACCTATGGGTATTCCCATTTTGTCAGTGTAATGAGTATTCCTGGACTCATCACCATGTGCAAGGATGTGAACTGTCCAAGGTCCAGGTCCAGAGAATTTTTCTTTCTTAATTTTGATGTTTAGTTGAGGAGGTTGCAGAAAACCTAAGGAGGTCAGCCGCTGATGTATAAGGAAACCAGAGAGTAGCAGATGGATTTGAGGACCGTCCTTGGAAGGTGTAGGTTACTCAGCCTCATGGCAGAGATGTGGGAGCTTCTATGCTGGTTCACGCCTGGAGAAGCACAGAGGTGGCCTGAAGGTCTGAGCACAACTGCCTGAACTCCTTCAATTACACAGGGTTGTTCTGACGAGTAACTTGAAACCTCACATGTGTTTCTGAGGAGGTTGGGAAGCCTCCGTGGCCATCCCCACGTCTCGTATGTCATTGTTTTAGTTTAAAAACTTCGCCCTTATCTTCCCTGGTGGCTCAGCGGTAGAGAATCCGCTTTCCAATGCAGGAGATGTGGGTTTGATCCCTGGGTCGGGAAGATCCCCTGGAGAAGAAAATGGCAATCCACTCCAATATTCTTGCCTGGGAAATCCCATGGACAGAGGAGCCTGGCGGGCTACAGTCCATGGGGTCGCAAAAGAGTTGGGCACGACTTAGCAATTAAACAACAACAACAAAAGAGTTCTTACCTACTGACTACAAAACACAGTATCATATCCCTATAAAACTTTCCCTCAGATTCACAGAAATTGCTATGTTATTCTTTCAGAGGTCTCATTTGGCTGTGTTGTATTAAATAAGAGGGGTATGTAGCTACTTTGTGCATCTGGATCCAAACTTCTGCGGCTGACTTGGAAAGTAAAACTTCACCTCTTTCACCTTCCTGCAGAGCATATTGACATTTAAGAGTGTCCTTCTCATCCTGGTTTCAATTTCTGTATATTACTTCGGGATGAACAGGAGTAGTATTCTTTCAGAAATAATTTACTAAGAGCAAGCAACATACAATTTTTATATAACACATTCTATGAGTTCTTCACTTGGCTATCATAATTTTTATGGGCTTTTCACAGTTATTAAACACCATTTTCAAGTATCTCTGAATTATCTCAAAATTAAATGTATTCCACAAAACCCTATGGTGGGGTTTTTAACAGAAATTCAAAGACATAAGAGAAAAATGCTTGCAACCTGGAAGCCTCAATGGACTTGGGCTTCTTGTATCGGCCTGATAACAAATCTCCTGCCCTTAAGCCAGGAAGATGCATTCATAGGAATCCTCTTTTCATCAATATCAGAGTGTGTATTTGCTCTGCTTCTTGATACCACCCAAGACATGGGGCAGGGAGGGGGGTTCTATGGGCTGATTTGCCGTCATTACAAACCCCGTCACTCAGCTGCACGCGGTCTCATGGGCACTTTGCCCCAGACTGTTCCTCTCCTGCAGTCAAAGCACATAAAGATATTTAATCTCATGCTACTTTGTACCTGATGCGGACTTAGGTCTGGCTGCTATAAAATATTACCATAGATAGGGACACTTAAAAAATGCCAATTTATTCCTCACAGTCCTGGAAGCTGGGAGGTCCTACACAGACCTGGCAGAGCTCAGCTTCTGGTGAGCGTTCTCGTCTGGGCTGCAAGTGATGCCTTCTTCTCTTGCCCTCCTGTGGTAGAAACCAAGAGATAGAGTCTCCTCAGTCACGAGGACTCCACCCTAATGACTTGATCACTTCTCAAAGGCCCTGCCTCCTAGGATGACCACACGGGTGCGTTAGGATTTCAGCCTGTAGGGCCTGAAGGAAAACAAACGTTCAGTCCGTAGTTGTTGTTGTTGCCATTCAGTATCTAAATCATGCCCAAGTCTTTTCAGCTTCATGAACTGCCGCACACCAGGCCTCCCCATCCTTCACCATCTCCTGGTGTTTGCTTAAACTCGATGCTGCCATCCAACCATCTCATCTTCTGCCACCCTCTTTTCCTCCTGCTTTCAATCTTTCCCAGCATCAGGGTCTTTCCCAACCAGTCGGCTCTTTGCATTGGGTAGCCAGTTTAGGAGCTTCAGCTTCAGCATCAGTCCTTCCAATGAATTTTCAGGATTGATTTCCTTTAGGATTGACTAGTTTGATCTCCTCGCATATTTTTTCTCCTGTTTCAAACTGCGATGAAAGCCCTCTGCAGACTGCCTTCAACTTGTGTGGATCCCGAGATGCGTGTCTCCAGATCACATGTCAACTCATGTTCACAACACGTCACAGGATCCAAGTTCATTGATGCCACAATTTGTTTAGCTCTGGATGCAACAGTGGGTTTGCGTTGAAAGTATGCTTTTGAGAAGAGTTCTCTTTATGCAAAGGCTAACGAGCTGACAGCTTAAGCTTGAAAACTCCAATATGTCTGGTCTGCTACTTACCTGTGTTTGTACGAGAGATACAGGTGGTGCACATCAGCCTATAAGGATGCAGCTACCTATATCAATTTCAAAAGAAAGACAGCCATATGAGATACCAAACCATTTGTGTAGCATATTCAGCTATTTTTTTTTTCTTTGCAGAGCCCTATTTCTTCCAGAAGAACCTGATCTTTGCCATGAGAATGCTTTTGTAATGGAAAAGAGTGAAAAAGTATGCCTAATATTTCATAGTAGATAAAAACCCCATCCTCTGCATGGATCACAGCCTTGTCTTAGCAAACAGGCTTGCTTAAGTCAATGAAGATCTGAGCCATGGCATGCAGGGCCACCTAAGACATGGTGAAGAGTTCTGACAAAATGTGGTCTACCGGAGGGGGAAAAGGCAACCCACTTCAGTTCTCTTGCTTCAAGAACCCCATGAACAGTATGAAAGGCAAAAAGATAGATGCTGGAAGATGAGCCTCCTCCCCGCCCTCCGCAGGTCAGAAGGTGTCCAACACGCTGCTGGGGAAGAGTGGAGGGCAATTACTAATATCTCCAGAAAGAACGGAGTGGCTGGGCCAAAGCAGAAACGACACTCAGTTGTGGACATGTCTGGTGGTAAAAGTAAAGCTCGATACTGTAAACAACAATATTGCATAGGAACCTGGAATTTTAAGTCCGTGAATCAAGGTAAATTGAATGTGGTGAAGCAAGAGATGGAAAGAGTGAACATCCACATCTTAGGAACCAGTGAACTAAAATGATGGTCAGTGGTGACAGTAAGAATACAGTTTACAAAATAGTGGGAGAGAAGGGCAGAATCCACTGAACAGAGACATTGAAGAGAGGTCAGAGATGAGCAGCTGAAGTGGGGGCGGCTGGGGTGAGGGTGCTTCTCTTCTAGGTGATGGAGCTGAATTCTTCCCCAGTGAGATATAGGTTAGACTTAGTCCATGTTTTGAAATAATAGATTCTGTAAAGGATAACAAGTAGTTTTTTAAAAAATGTGGCAATATCTTGGCCATGTGACTGCTGTTAACATCACCTGGGGTAAGTATGGTTGACTTATGTATCCCCATCACACCCCATAAAGGATGTGATAAGAAGAGATATTTTCACCTTGGTGGTATTCTTCCCCAAAATATATAACTCAGTATATTCTTTTTTTTTTTTCATTTATTTTTATTATCAGTATATTCTTATAAAAAATTCTGCTCATCTTTAAAGACTCTAGACAAATGAGAACAAATTAAGAGAAGAAATAATGTATGTTAGACCAGAATTCAGTGAAATAAAATACAGGAAAACAGCTTTTCAAAAATCAATCATGTCAAAATAGTTAGAAGATCAATAAATAAACCTTGGCATACAGATAAAACAAGGAAGGAAAAAGTAACAATATATGGAATAAGAAAGCTATATTATTATAGATACTATATTTTTGAAAGATAAACATGTACATTATGAATACTTTATGGCAATAAAGTCAACAGTTTATATAATCTGGACAAATTCCTTAAAAGAAGATTAACCAAAAATCATTCATGAAGAAAGTGAAAAACATGAGAAAACCTATACCTCCTCTAAAAGTAAAATTTTAGTTATATACCTTTACACAAAGAAAACTCTAGGACCACATGAGTTTACTGCAGAGTTTTATTAAATATTTAATATTTTGCAGTGTTTCATAATATTGTTAATGGTTGCTAATATTTAAGAAACAATACCAATTCTGTACACACATGCAAAAGGAGAGAATATTTCCTAACTCTTTTTAGATTATAAACACACATATAGATTGTAAACACATATAGATTATATGGGCTTACCAAGTGGCTCTAGTGGTAAAGAACCTGTCTGCAAGTGCAGGAGTCTTAAAAGAGGCTGGTGTGACCACTGGGTCGGGAAGATCCCCTGGAGGAGGAAATGGTCACCCACTCCAGTATTCTTGCCTAGAGAATTCCATGGACAGAGGAGCCTGGCAGGCGACATACCATGGGATCACAAAGAGTTGGACACAACTGAAGTGACTTAGCACAACACACACATACACAGATACCCAGGAAAGACATTACAAGAAAACACTTGTCCTGAAATTCAGAGATAAATGTTGCATTTCCTATCTATTTAAAAAGAGTTCTCTGTATTTTCAAGCCTATAAATTATCATATATTTATGGGTTTATTATGGCTTATTTTATATACGTTTTAAAGAATGTCTATTAATGTGATCTATAAACTTTAACATCAGATGTGAAAATAATATTAGCTCTAGTTAAACATTTAAAAAGTATCAAGTGGCAAAATATGAATAGCTTTCTCTGGCTAGTGAGCTCTGGGCATTTTTGTTCATTTTTAAATTTTCAGTAGTTAGCATATATAATCTCTACAACAAAAAATAATGTTAAAGTAACTACTTCACTTATGAATTATATCCATTTAATATAGAGCTCTACAGAGGATACACATACATACCCACACATACACAAATCATTAGCACGTCAAGCGAAGTAAGAAATACGAAAACGTTAGGAGTCAGGCTTGTGCAGCTTAAAATTTAGCAGAGTTTAGGAAATAAGTACATCCTAGTTGATTATCCAATTTAAAGCTAAATAAGAGCTCCAGATAAAGCACTCTTGGGGTTTAACTGAACCCCACAGGAAAAGGAACATTTGGTAGGAAAAATTTTGAAAAGGCTTTTTGTAGGTGATAGCATTTGATGAGCCTCTTAAAGACTCTATAAAATTTTGATGTGCAAAAATGGGATTAAGAGCATTCCGAGCAGTTAAAGATCATGTGGAAAAGCACAACTGTGGGAAATAAGGAATGCATTAAGAACAGCTGAGTAATGTCCCCATAGGGAAGTCGTGTATCACAATGTGTCATACACAAAATCGGTGGTCATTTTGTGGGTGACCTTGGTTGCCAGAAAGAGAAAATTGCACTCACTTTGGTCGGCACTGGAGAGAGTTTAAATGCATTAGAACAGATAAAAGGAATCTGTCCTTGGCGTACCTGTTACATGTCGGGATGTTCGTTTGGGTTTACCTGCAGATGGAGTCTGAGGCAAGGGTTTGTGTGCACGTAGTTTATTTGAGAGGAGGCAAGTGGTGGCCAGTGGTAAAGAGCCTGCCTGCCAATGCAGGAGACCTAAGAGACGTGGGTTCGATCCCTGGCTTGGGAAGACCCCTTGGAGGCGGGCCTGGCGACCCACTCCAGTATTCTTGGCAGGAGAATCCCATGGACAGAGGAACCCGGCAGGCTACTGTACGTGGGGTCACAAAGAGTTGGACACGACTGAAGTGACTTAGCACGCACATCCCGGAGGACAGTGTGGGAGTGCAGCCTGAGACAGAGAGGGAAGAAAGGGTGTATATGAGCGTGACTGTGGTACTGAGTGATTTCTGGAACGCACACAGAACGCTTCCCAGGCTGTGTGCCTGGAGGAAGTGAGGATGGGGCAGCTAGCCACTGGTGCTCTGACACACCGTTAAGGGGCGTTAATTAACTCACCCACAGTTCCAGGGAAGTTGCTTGTGTGCAAAGCATTCAGAGGAGCGGCTTTTCCTGGGACAGATGACAGAAATTCATCTGGTGCCTAGAATGGATGTTTTCTTCTTCAGTCTGAGAACCTAAGGAATGTTCTATCATGGTTGTGAGTGAAAATGGAAGTGGGTTGAGGGTAGTGATCTCCACTTAAGGTTTTACAGAATTTATCTCATTTGATGCTTACCTTGTGAAATAAGCATTATTTCAACTTATGCTGAATATTTCAGGTTATCCAAGTCAAAGCAACCTTTTAGTCTCACTATATAGCTCTCACTGAAAACACCCTAAATTCTCACCAGTACTTAAAAACATCATTTTATTTTATATATTTTCATATACAATGCCAGTATTTAAAACATCCTTCTACACCCAGGAGGAGATTGTTTCATTTATTTTTTAATGCCATAAAAGCTATTACAATGCCTGGCTTATAATGCTCAGTATCTTTGCCTTCTAGCACAAACCCTGCCAAATTTGCACACTGGTGATATTTTAAAAGAAAAATTAAGTGTGACCTGAGCTATAGGCGCTGTAGTTTCTATTCACAGATTTTTTGGTAAATGCACCACCTTCTTGATCAATTAGTGGTTGGGATAATCATAATTAAAATGCACTTTAAGGACTGAAGTATTATTAATTTTGTCTTGATCTGATTAATATTTTATTCTGTTCTGCTGGTGTGATAATATTACCTCCTTTATATTTGCACTTATCTCGTTCTGCTTTTCCTACTACTACTAACATCCTTTTTCTTTAGCTCTGAATGTTTATGCCATTGAAATATTTTATCTTATTCCTAGGAACATGTATATAACAGGGTAAGACAGTAAAACACTAATGGCAGAACACAGCAAATAGCATATTCTTACCTTTCCTGATCTTTCTATACTGCAAGTACTCTATGGCAGCAGCAGAGATCTTTATCTGCTAAGTCTTCACACGCATTTTTGTTAATGACCTAAGTCATTTCCAATGAGAATTTCCTAGTGAGTGTTTATCTCCAGCAAAATAATACTTACAAAGTAATATTTCCAATAAAATACGTGTACTATGAAGACTACAGGAAGAAATCAATATAAAGCAAAATCAGTAAAGTTCATCTTGCATCTCTGGGATGTTATTTTTATCTATTCCTCCTTTTTGACTGACAGTTAAAAGTACAGTATTTACCACCTCTTATAAGCATACCATATCAGAGTTGGGGGACAATTTATGTGTCCAAGTAGATAATTAATTTCTCATCACAAATGCACTTTCTTATGACAGTGTTTATTAGGAAATTGTCTTTGATGCCATCAAAAGCATAGTCCTTTTACTTGAACCCTGTAATTGTGAATTTTTCTGACTACATTGGTCTGATAACCAAGGCATTGCACTTGGTTGAGAGTCTGGTTTTAGGAAGAAAAACTATTTCAAATTGTTAGCAAATAAATTTATTGGATTCATTACAGAAGAAAGTAGTTCTGAAAAAACAGTGCAAATATAAAAATTTGGGCTTTCCTGATGGCTTAGCAGATAAAGAATCTGCTTGCCAAAGCAAGAGATACAGGAAATGGGGGTTTGATCCCTGGATCAGGAAGACTGCCTGGAGTAGGAAATGGCAACTCACTCTAGTATTCTTGCCTGAGAAATCCCTTGGACAGAGGATCCTGGTGGATCCTCACGGGGTTGCAGAGTCAAACATGACTGAGTGACTAAGCACATAAAAACTCATGTTAATATTTTTACCAGTCTATTCACTGGAATGAGGAGAGCTGATGGAACATTTACAGTATTAATGAGACCTTTGCAAGCACTGAGTATCTGTATTGGTTCAAATCTTATGGAACATTTGATCCTGTGTCCTAAATTCATCCAAATCAAAGGTGTTTTCCATGTAGCCCCCGACTCCTCTGTTCGACACAGTCTACCTCCAGCCTCATCCAGCTGCCTCCAGTTTCAACCAGACTCTCCCAGTAGCCTTCTTTCTGAAGACTGACTCCAAGTTCCCTCCCCCTCCATCCGTCCTTAATGGCATTTCCAGGATCATCACTTTAAAGCACAAGCACAACTTGCCACTTCCTTCTTCGAATCCTGCAATGGAACCCAATTATCTAGCAATGTGGAAACAAATTTCTAAGTGTGGCATGTCCCAGCCCCTCCTGGGATGGCCTCAGCTTCCTGTTCTAATAGCATGAAGTGATCAGCCTGGACCCCAGAGAGAAACACCCACATCAGAACCCTAGTTCTGTCACTTATAAGACTGGGAATCTATTTATTTTGGATTGTATATTTATGTCCCTCAGTTCATATATTAAAACCCTAATATCCAATGTGATGGCACTTGGGAGTGGGGTTCTTTTGGGGGTAACGAGGTCATAATGGTGAAGCCTTCATCATCGGATTAGTACCTGCTATGGCGCTAATGAATGCTTGAAGGCTATGAATAGCTAATGAATGCTATGAATGCCCAAAATATTAATGTTGAAGTTTTGATCTCCAAGATGACAGTGTTGGAAGATGGGGCTTTTGGGGTGATGAAATCAAGACAGAAAAGGACCCACAGAACCCCTTAGCTCCTTTCAGCATGTGATGGTACAGCTAGAAGACCGCATCCATGAACCAGGAAGCATGTTCTCACCAGATGCTGAATCTGTTCATGCCATTATCTTGGACATTCCAGCCTTCAGAACTGTGAGGAATAAATATTTCTTTTATGCCATCTGATCTATGACATTTCATTATAGCAGCCCTTTGTTACTGATAATGGCATATTAAAATTATATATTAAAGCAATAATAAATGGTGAAAATGACAAGAAACAAGAGTCTAGATGTGTGTCAAACTATTAAATAATGTTAGCGAATTATGAACCACATGCATGTTCTGTTAGTTTCCTAAATACTCTGAAAAAATGTATCATTTTCCACACAAAGCTACCTGTGAGTTTTAACACATTCCATACTTTCCTTTAGGAAAGGAAAAAAAAGAAAGCTTCTTCTATCCTTACATGGAAAAACAAATGAGGATGGCTCAACCCCATGGAATTCCTATGATTTAACAAATGCATCTGAACATAAGGTTTGCACTCCCACAAGGCCTGAAATCAGCACAGAAAGGTATTCCCATACGGTTTGTTATAGGAAGCCTCCCTCCGAGTTACATTAATTATTCTACAAGCTGAGAAAACATATTGGCAACTAACTCTACCAAGCAGGCTGTACAAGTCGAAAGAAATAGTTTGTTCTACGGGAAGGGATACAAATGGTTACGTATCACAAATCCCCATCCTGAACATTTGTATGAGATATGTTAACATACAAAAAATGATTCGTGCATTTGCCCTCTACCATGTGGAGAGAAAGAATATAACTGTCTTTGGGAATTCTGGTGTTTGTATTTATATAAGGAACCAGGTTGCTGAGTATCCGGTTGCAAGTCATTTAATCTCTCAGAGCCTTTTAACAATGACTTTTGCTAACACAGGAATCATGCAGTTTTCCTGTGGCTTCTGTACTTTTCCCAGGGATGCCATAATAAACTACCAAAACGTGGTGGCTTCAAACAATGGAAATCTGTTGTTGCTATTCAGTTGCTAAGTCGTGTCCAACTCTTGGTGACCCCATGGACTGCAGCATACCAGGCTTCCCTATCCTTCACCATCTCCCGCAGCTTGCTCAAACTCATGTCCATTGAGTCAGTGATGTCATCCAACCATCTCTCATCCTCTGTCCCCCCTTCTTCTCTTGCCCTCAGTCTTTCCCAGAATCTTTTATTATCTCATAAATCCAGAGGGTGGAAGTCCAGAGTCAAGGTGTCACAGAGCTGCACTCACTGTGTCAGCTCCAGTGGGGAATTTATTCCCTGCCTCTGCCAGCTTCTGGTAGCTCCAGGTACCTTGGTTTGTGGCCACATCACTCCACCTCTGTGTCTTCACATTGCCTTCTCCTCTGTGTCAAATCCCCTTCCGCCTCACTTTAATGAGGACACCAACTGTTGAACTCAGGGTCCTCCTGAATAACCTAAGCTTCTCCTCTCAGCATCCTTGTTTTAGTCATATATTTTGCCAGATGAGGTAATAGCCACAGGGTCAGGACATGAACATATATTTCTGAACCATTATTCATAAATGTTAGTTCTTACTCAACAAATACAGTGTGTGAAAGCATAAATGGTACAGTGTTTGAGAAGATGTTCTGTTTTTCTGATACAGTTGCTTTAAGGAAATGTTCACTTTAAATTGAAAATAAATAAGCAAGCAAACCAAAGCTTTCCCTGGGATTTCACTGAACTAGGATGGTGTTCCCAAAATCTTGTAAAAGTGAAAATGTGAGGCTCTGTGCCCTTTTCTTCCCAGCAGTGGAGTTCCAGTTCTATTTATAACAAATTGATTTATTTAAAATGAAGTCTGAAGTGATCTCTTGTTTTTCTTCTCTTTTTCTAGCTTTCAAATATAGATTCTTGGCTGATTTTTTTCCTTTAGTGAAGGAATATATCTTAAAGGAAAAAATCATGAAGGTTCAGACCATCATGGTAGCCTTAATATACATTCAAGTCTGCCCCCACCCCCCCACCCCCCGCCCCGGGGCTCTTGGAGCCCAGTTAAGGTGACTGTACTTTGGTGCAGTGTGAGGTCAGTTTTGGAGTTTAAATTTCACTCTTCTTTTTGGCACACACATTAACGTGTCTATAGACACAGATTGCCCATTCTATTTATAGAATTGAAGCCCTCCAGCTCCTCTTGAATTGTTTTAATACTTTTTCCATAAACAAATACCATAGGGTAGGGCTGTCAGAGGACTCAATATAGACATCTGTTGGCTTGAAAATAAACATGATGACATTGAGGCGCGTATATAAGGCAGTAATTGTAGATAGATTTGTTTTCCAAATCTGAGATTTTCCCAGAGGGTTTTCTGTAGTGTTTCAAGTTATTATAGATTAGTCAATGCAGTCAAGAACAGAAGTTAAAAAAAAAAAAAAACTCTCAGAATAAGTATAAATGAATATTCAAGAAAGATGATATGTGTTTCCCACTATTTGCAAATAATCTCAAAAATACAGTATATGAATTTACGTCTTTTTCTAACTATGAAACACTTTCTTGTATCAATTATGTGCAATTAAATATCTATGTAAGTGAAGAGCTAATTTTATTGCATTTTCTGCCTTTACATATTCTATGCCTTAGAATACTATTTCGTCTTTGAATATCTCTTCTGAAGTAATTCTTACAAGTAATTCTTACAACAAATATCTTCAACTCTAAAATGGGGATCTGTAATCTGTTTTTCTCATCACACACATTAAAGTTACAAGAATTAATGAAACACTCAAGAAACTACTGGCTACATAACAAAGTTCCAAAAAAGGGATGATTTCATTATTTTCATTCCCTGGAATAATTTTGAGCTATTTAGAAAGCCAATTCACCTTTTTAAAAAAGTGCCTTACTTCAAAAACAGGAACATTTTAGCACTTAAGAAAGAATGCAATACAAACACATCTTTGAGTACCCAGGGTTTTAGATTACATTTCAACATTCTCAGTATTTATAACATCACAATATTCTCTCACATTCCAGCTGATACTGGTATCATAAATAGAAATGGTTTCCAACAGGAAAGTTGAGTCATGACAGAATGATCTTTCCAAGTTTACACAATTGTCAGTTTACACAGCTGTCTGTTGATTTGGGGACTGAAGGTGATACCAATGGACACACTGCTCCCGTTCTCCAGGCTGTAATGCCCTGTTTTCCCCGAACTCACAGTCTCTGGAATGCTTAGTATGGTGTCTTTTCTATATTGAGGTCTGAAAAATGAATTAGCACTGATTTAGAAAGTTCGTGATTCTTGCTGCAAAATAGAAATTTCATATTTGTCATCTGTAATAACAATGTCTTTGGTGTTTTCTAAGCTTAGCAGAATATTATATGAAATTTTGTAAAAACATTTAATATTGAACTAAGTATATATATATTATATATATATATATAAGTATATATATATATACTAAGTATATATATATATATATGTATATATACTAAGTATATATATATATATATGACAAAAGTCTTTAATAGAAAAAAGTGTGGTTTAATATTTTCATAAACTTCTGGAATAATTTTATGTGAGCATAAAAATTATTAAGCAATTATTTATATGTTATTTCTAAGAGATGATTTTCCATAACATTTAAATTATCTCTTCCTCACCCTTTATTATGGACAGGAGGTCCTGACATTGTACAGGAGACAAGGATTAAGACCATCCCCAAGAAAAAGAAATGCAAAAAAGAAAAATAGCTGTCTGAGAAGGTCTTACAAATAGCTGTGAAAAGAAGAGAAGGGAAAAGCAAAGGAGAAAAGGAAAGATATTCCCATTGGAATGCAGAGTTCCAAAGAATAGCAAGGAGAGATAAGAAAGACTTCCTCAGCAATCAATGCAAAAATTAGAGGAAAACAATAGAATGGGAAAGACTAGAGATCTCTTCAAGAAAATTAGAGATACCAAGGGAACATTTCATGCAAAGATGGGTTCGATAAAGGAAGGAAATGGTATGGACCTAACAGAAGCAGAAGATATTAAGGAGAGGTGGCAAGAATACACAGAAGAACTGTACAAAAAAGATCTTCATGACCCAGATAATCAGGATGGTGTGATCACATTCCAGGTGTAAGTGATCCTGGAATGTGAAGTCAAGTGGGCCTTACAAAGCATCACTACGAACAAAGCTAGTGGAGATGATGGAATTCCAGTTGAGCTATTTCAAATCCTGAAAGATGATGCTGGAAAAGTGCTGCACTCAGTATGCCAGCAAGTTTGGAAAACTCAGCAGTGGCCACAGGACTGGAAAAGGTCCGTTTTCATTCCAGTCCCTAAGAAAGGCAATGCCAAAGAATGCTCAAACTACCGCACAATTTCACTCATCTCACACACTAGTAAAGTAATGCTCAAAATTCTCCACGCCAGGATTCAGCAACACATGAACTGTGAACTTCCAGATGTTCAAGCTGGATTTAGAAAATGCAGAGGAACCAGAGATCAAATTGCCAATATCTGCTGGATCATCAAAAAAGCAAGAGAGTTCCAGAAAAACATCTATTTCTGCTTTATTGACTATGCCAAAGCCTCTGACTTTGTGGATCAAAACAAACTGTGGAAAATTCTGAAAGAGATGGGAATACCAGACCACCTGACCTGCCTCTTGAGAAACCTGTATGCAGGTCAGGAAGCAACAGTTAGAACTGGATGTGGAACAACAGACTGGTTCCAAATAGGAAAAGGAGTACGTCAAGGCTGTATATTATCACTCTGCTTATTTAACTTATATGCAGAGTACATCATGAGAAACGCTGGGCTGGAAGAAGCACAAGCTGGAATCAAGATTGCTGGGAGAAATATCAATAACCTCAGATATGCTGATGACACCACCCTTATGGCAGAAAGTGAAGAGGAACTAAAAAGCCTCTTGATGAAATTGAAAGAGGAGAGTGAAAAAGTTGGCTTAAAGCTCAACATTCAGAAAACTAAGATCATGGGATCTGGTCCCATCACTTCATAGAAAATAGATGGGGAAACAGTAGAAACAGTGGTTGACTTTATTTTTTGGAGCTCCAAAATCACTGCAGATGGTGATTGCAGCCACGAAATTAAAAGATGCTTATTGCTTGGAAGGAAAGTTATGACCAACCTAGATAGCCTATTAAAAAGCAGAGACATTACTTTGTCAACAAAGGTCCGTCTAGTCAAAGCTATGGTTTTTCCAGTAGTCATGTATGGATGTGAGAGTTGGACTATAAAGAAAACTGAGCGCCAAAGAATTGATGCTTTTGAACTGTGGTATTGGAGAAGACTCTTGAGAGACCCTTGGACTGAAGGAGATTCAGCCAGTCCATCCTTAAGGACATCAGTCCTGGGTGTTCATTGGAGGGACTGATGTTGAAGCTGATACTGAAATACTTTGGCCACCTGATGCGAAGAGCTGACTCATTGGAAAAGACCCTGATGCTGGGAGGGATTGGGGGCAGGAGGAGAAGGGGATGACAGAGGATGAGATGGCTGGATGGCATCACTGACTCAATGGACATGAGTTGGGGTGGACTCCGGGAGTTTGTGATGGACAGGGAGGCCTGGCGTACTGCGGTTCATGGGGTCACGAAGGGTCAGACACAACTGAGTGACTGAAGTGAACTGAACAGCCTTTATCACATTGGAAAATCATTCACATTGCTTGTCTTCTCTTTCCCACTAAAAAGAAAAATGTTGGGAGCTAGGAATATATTGATTTTATTTCTGTATATCCAACATTTGGTACTTTGCATGTAGCACAGAACACATTGCAGATATTTTTTTAAAAATCTCAAATGAAGACAAATACATCATTAGCTTTCACGGAAAAAGATTATAACATTATCTCATTTCATAAATGTATAATAAGAAGTCTTGTCTTTTTGTCTTCAAATACGAACAATTTGTCTTCTTGCTCTTTAGGAAAAAATGATAACAGAAAACTAGCACTCAAAGGGCTTCTAAATTTGTCCATCTAATCAGCCCTCATTTCAATTTGAGGGAAGAGAAGCTCTTTGTTATTAAGTGACCTTTTCAAGTATCTGATTAGTGACACAGAGAGGAACATCTACTGATTCTTTGCTCTGTATATTTTAACTCCATATAACCTACCAAGTCACTCCCTATTATGTGGCTGTATAAACAACCTTCATATATTAAAAGGTGTACGTAATTTTTTCAACATATTCACTTAGTGTCTATAAGCATATTGGACTTTGATGAGACATAAAAAATACAGGCTAAAAAAATTAAGCTATGATAAATGTGTCAGGGTTTAGTTGTGAGAAGGTTATTCATGCCCTGTAGAAACTATGAGTATGTACTTTTTACAAGTTGTTTCCATCAACAGGACATTTTTCCATCAAGAAACATGAGGATATAATATATCAAGTAATCCCATGATGTTTGGTACATTATTTTAAATGTTTGCAGTTATGGTCATGTTATACCACTTAAGGTTTAACAAGATTGTTTAAAAGGTGGCATATATATATAACAGAAGAAAAGGGATAAAATATGTTGAATGAGCAAATGAAAACTGTAGCATTGTGGATACAGGAATTCAAATTGTAATGATACTTTAAAGATGTATATGGTACAGTATTATCAGAAAAGTTTTTATGTGTTAACTCCATGTTTTTATCTGTATTAATTCCAACCTTTATATTTTCTCTTAGTTTTTCTTTTTCTGAGTCTAGTGTAAATGTTATTTAAATTTTGAGGCAAATATTTTAACTTCAGAAATCATTTAAAATATAGATATTTATACACTGAAGTTGTAATAACATTTTTCCTAGAAGACAATTCAATTACATTTTTTATTAAGAGCATTTCATTAAGATTTATTCAAATTAAAAATAATATGTATTCTTTAAATAATATGTATTGAGAATAGAAAAATAATACAATCAGGAGAATACAAACCATGTGAAGAGTACTGTATAATGCCAGAGTTGGAAAGAGTTATTTCTAGAAATAACTAGGTAATGAAACATATTCTTCTGTCTCAAAAGGATAAATATTTTCAAATTGCAGTAAGGATTTGCAAATAGAATCTGCTTGTAACTATTGTAATTATATGTTAATAGACCAAGTGTGTTAGTCACTCAGTTATGTCTGACTCTTTGCGACCCATGGACTGTAGCCCACCAGGCTCTTCTATCCAGGAAATTCTGCAGGCAAGAATACAGGAGTGGGTAGCCACTCCCCTCTCCAGGCGATCTTCCCCAAACAGGGATCAAACCCAGCTCTCCTGCATTGCAGGCAGATTCTTTACCATCTGAGCCACCACGGAAGCCCCAAACTAGGATTTAATTGAATTTTACTCTAATACTACAAACTGTACTTCCACAAGATGGAAGTAATTAATGCGATCCCCAAAATGCTTATATGTAGAAAGAGTATGAACTTCTACCTGATGACTGAATTTGAATCTTGTATTTCCACTGCATAGAAAATTGAGGACGTGATGTCATCTTTCTTTGCCTCGGGCCTCATATCTAACACAAGATTAATAATTCCAAACTTGCTTGAGTACTAATATTACTGAACAATAAAATATATAATAAATGCTGTCACAGAACAAGAGTTCAGTGAATGATATCCATGAGGAACTGAATAAGTAGTAATTTTTAAAATCTAAATGTATAATTATGAGAAAATGTACAGAAAATGATATACCAGTGACATGCCCTCTTGAATCTGAGATGTTTACCTTTTCCCCCACATTTGTTTCAGATGACACTTCTCTTAGGAAATGATAAAGTTATCAAATGATGAATTCATTTAAAGCCATCTCACATTTTTCCTTGATTTCTTATACTCTATAGATGACCATTCTTCTAAAGAGTTAATATCATTCTGATGTGTATTTTATAGCTTGCATATATCATAGACAGTTGACATTAGTTTTATTGATTGCATTTTCTAAAAGTTTATATTTTATACATATAATTTTTGCAACCATTTTATGTTTAGATTCCTCCTGAGAGAAGGAAGAACCGTGGTGTTCTAGAAATCTTCTAGGAAATGATTTTTTTTTTCCTTAGAAAGGGTATGATATTCAAAGGAAGAAGTATAAAGCAGCATTTTTTTTTAAAGGGATGGGGAAAAAGAGAACTTCCCTAGACCCTTGAAACTGATAATGAAAGCGAGTCCTCATGATCATTTCAGTGGAGAATCAGCAGGCTCTGCCCCAGTTCCCAGCAAGGGAAACGCTGAGCAAGGAGACCTAGATTCCAGCTTCCTTTTCCTCACATTTTATGCGTTTTTCCCCTTTGCTCATTTTATGATGCACTTTTATGGTGTGTCCCTTTTAACATCAGGGCTGGTGGGGCAGTGGGGGAGTGGGGACACGAGGCAAAAAGATAAAACCTCAAAGGTTAATTACTTCCTTGAACTCCTTCAATGATAAATGATGAATCTCTCCAAAGATGCCTGGGCTTTCAGACTTCCAGGGTGAGCTGTCCACTTGGTCCCGCCCAGCTTCCTGCTTCCAGCCTCCTCCTTACGGCCCCCATGGAGGGCCAGGTCAACAGGACACACAGCAGTGAGATCCAGCCAGGTACTGGGACTAGGGTATTTTTCAGGTCAACTATTAATCTCTCAGAAGATGACCTGTTTCTTACCTGTCTCTCAGGGCCAGATGATCAGTCTTTCCCTGACCGAGTATTTACCATTTAGAGACGACAAATTCTCATGAGGGCCCAAAATTTGCCAACTGCTGTGTAAGAGGAAAAACTCAGCTTTTAAAAAAATATCCATGACTTTTATGTTTAATACGTAATATTCTTAATATTATATTTAATCTTGCATAATTATTCTTATCATGATACCCTGAGCCATCTGATGCCTATGGATCTTAAGGCATAATGAAACAATGCCCTGTTTTTACAGGTTAGGATTTAAATTCCCTGAATCCTCCACAATAATACTCAGATTAGCAGATGGATTTTGAGTCTGGGTTTGTAGTAAACTACCAGTATTGATTCATATTAAAAGAAAGATTAAATAAGATTTTTCTTATGATTCATAATTTATTTTACATGTTTCCCTTGCTTTCCTTTACCTGTTAATTTATGTGATCCTCTTCATTGGTAGTCATTAAAGTGCAGAGCTAAGAAGAATGGGTTTTGAAACCTGTTCCCTCAGAGAATCTCTGTTCTTTCCTAAGCACCTTGTTCAGCTTTCTGTGCTTTTATTTCTTCCAGTGCAACAGTAAAAGAGGTGATGTGAACATCTGCCTCAGAGGGTTGCTGTAAGAACTAAGATAAAACAATATGGTCTTGCTATAGTATAACTGATGCTTTCAAATCATGGTGCTGGTGAACACTCTTGAGAGTCCCTTGGACTGCAAGGAGATCCAACCAGACCATCCTAAAAGAAATCAGTCCTGAATATTCATTGGAAGGACTGATGCTGAAGCTCCAATACTTTGGCCATTTGATGTGAAGAGCCGACTCATTAGAAAAGACCCTGATGCTGGGAAAGATTGAGGGCAGGAGGAGAAGAGGGTGGCAGAGGATAAGATGGTTAGGTAGCATCACTGACTCAATGGAGCTGAGTTTGAGCAAACTCTGGAAGTTTGTGCAGGACAGGGAAGCCTGGTGGGCTGAAGTCCTTGGGGTTGCAAAGAATCAGACAGGACTTAGCGACTGAACAACAATAGTATAATATGTGGGATGATATTATGAGATTTATGAAATAACCAGGGAGGATTTCTACAGACAGATTTCTTAGCTGCCCCCAAGACTGAGAGGTTGAACTAAATTCTTCCAAATCTGTCACCGTCCCAGTAAACCTTGCTATGTTCAGGTGGCCATGGTCAACTGTAGGTGAATATATCCTCGGGTGACTTTGGAATTCTGACCACTCTACATCCCATTCATTGTAGTCTTTTTCTATCCCCTCATCTCCACATCAAATGGCAACCCACTCCAGTATTCTTGCCTGGGAAATCCAATGGAAGAAAGAGCCTGGTGAGCTACAGTCCAGGGGGTCACCAAAGAGTCAGGCACAACTTAGCAACTAAGCAAATATTTCTACACCTTACCTACACACTCTCATGAGAAGATAAGGGCTTTCATTTTTATTTTTGATAGACATGGGGAAGAGAGGATGGCTTAGGTTTGCAGAGGTGATGAGTTCAAGGTGAAGGGTAAGAGCAAGCATGCATTGTATCATAAGCCCATCTGATTCATCTTAGTGCTCTTCTATGCTTGTAGAAAGAGATTAGAAAGCTGGCCTGTTGTAAGCATTACACAGAGTAGTTATCATTAATACTAGTGTTATTATCACTATCATTCTTCATTCTTCCATCATTTCCTGGCACATGATACCTCACAATGAGTTACTGATTCTGCGATTATGTATAGTTACAAAATTATCCATTTTATTCATTAAAGGGTTAGATCCCAAAGGCCAGTTCCCATATTACTTCCTTAAAATCTTTGTGTCATTATACAGGTCATATACTCAAAAATGTTTAGCAAATAAACACATATTTTAATCACCCTGGGAAATATTGGTATGAAATTAGATAATAAATGAATAAAATATATAAATGTGTCAAAATGAAAAATAGAAATGAGATTTTATTGAATATCAGCATTGACTACATTAACATTCTTTGGAAAGATGAACAGTTGGTGAAGGAAGTTATTTGTGTGTCTCACTGTAGGGGGTGACTGTTGGGGGAGATAGAAATGAGAGGGTAAAGTTCAGTTCAGTTCAGAGGTTAAAGTTAGGGGGAAATAATTAAAAGTCATTTCCTACTCTTAAGACTTCAAGCTCAGGCCTTAACCTACTTTAGTTCAGGAACTAGATTTGAGCCTTTGCTCCTCTTGCTCATGGATCTAAATCCTTGCAGAGACAAGTGCTTGAATCCTTCACCATAGCAATGAAAAGAGTAATGGTAGACATAGCAAGTAAAAGAAGTTCCAGATACATTAATAAATGCAGTAAATAATAACAATTTGTTTTTCACTCCAAACAGTGATAGACATCCAGATATAACAATTTAATCCTCCAACTAAATCTTTTTTTCAGTCCAAGGAGTACTTGGTAAAATATTGAACACCATGACCTTCGATACTCCTTAGCTAAAGAACTGTCTTACAAAAACTCAGTTTAAAAACAACAACAACAACAAAAAACCTCACAGTTTGAGGGACGTGTACAAGAATTTGGGCATTTTATGATCGTGACCAGGTTTGCAAAAGACCGTTTCTGTCCTTCATTCCATGGATTTCTAAATGATCCAGATCCATAAGCTCTTCTATTTCATTTAGACAATACCTGAAAGCTAGACTTTCTCTAGAAATGGTCTTAATGAAAGTCAAAGGAATTTTCAAGGAACTTCACTTTTGCTGACCAAAGACAAAAGACAGAAACTTATTTTATAATATTCTACTTGGAGCTAAAAGAAAGGAGAAGATCTAAAAATAGAGAAAATATTTGTACAAGTAGATAGTTCTGCACATCACAAAAATTCCAAAGACATCAAAAAATACTTAAACATTTCAAAAGAGGGTTCCCAGAAGACATCAGAGTAGGAAGCATCAGGAATCTGTCTCCCACCTGCACCCCAACTGAACTGGCAGAATCTTCTCATGCAACTCTCTTGGAACTCTGGAGTTGTTGAAGACTTGCATAGTAACTTAGGGTCAATTGTGGTCAATTTCAGCTCTTCCTAGCCAACCTTTATAATGAAAGGATTTAAGGGATAGTTTACCCTACTGACTCTTAAGAGCAACCATCTTGTCCATTTGTATAACCCTGTTACACATCATGAAGTAGCTGAGTTGAGGGAGTGTGATGCTGAGCGCTGAAAAATTGATGCTTTTGAACTGTGGTGTTGGAGAAGACTCTTGAGAGTCCCTTTGACTGCAAGGAGATCCAACCAGTCCATCCTAAAGGAGATCAGTCCTGGGTGTTCATTGGAAGGACTGATGCTGAAGCTGAAACTCCCAATACTTTGGCCACCTCATGCAAAGAGCTGACTCATTGGAAAAGACCCTGATGCTGGGAGGGATTGGGGGCAGGAGGAGAAGGGGACGACAGAGGATGAGATGGCTGGATGGCATCACTGATTAGATGGACATGAGTTTGAGTAAACTCTGGGAGTTGATGATGGACAGGGAGGCCTGGCGTGCTGCGATTCAAGGGGTCGCAGAGTTGGACACGACTGAGCGACTGAACTGAACTAAACTGATATAATGTCTGACCATATCCCAAGAATTCAATAAAATGAGCTCTTGAATTAACTTCCCAGCAATTGATCGAGTCATCAACAACAAACATTAAGTTGTTTTATTTCATTGTATTCTAACACAGAAATGTAGTTCCAAGAAAGCATATTGATTTGATTATAATAATTAATACTTTGTCTGCAGATAGAATTCCAGGTTGGAAAAGTAACCCCTGGAAGATCATAGAGACACTATTCTGTTGTGTTTTAGCTTCCATGATGTTACCTAAGATTTCTGATGACTTTGATTACACTGCATACAGGCTTTCATCATCACTCCTTTCTGTCTGGTGAAAACTATTGAAAAAACTTAGCTCTAAAGTCCTGTATTATTCACATTGTTTTACGCATGGTGTTACACGAGGGACTGACTAAATATTGAAAAAGAGCAACATATTTATTAAAATATTGGGAAGTTATTTTATATCCAAAATTGTAAAAATAGTAAAACATGTAATTTTTTAATCAATATGAGTTCAACTAATAATTGGTATTTTACAGAAAACAAAGAAAATATTTCTAATAAGAATAATTTGATATTATAATAGCATATAATGTAATATATAGTATATATATTATAATATATAACCATATAATATGTATTATAATATATAATACAATATATAATATATACACTATATTATACATATATCATATATATATAATAAATATGCTGTAGAAATAACACATTTAATCACTGTGGTTGGCAAACCATAGGGAAATTTTATAGGGATAAATTTTAATAAAATCTAAATTTTATTTGCTTTATTATCTGAAGGTTTATTTCACAGAGCGATTTAGCTTCACAAAACTCTAATATTGTTTTTGATTAGTCAGATTATAGAAAAACTATGGTTTGTATTTTCCATATACTATTATTAAAGGAAGCTGTATTAAGCTAATTCATGAAGACAGTGAAGATGCTGAGTGCTTATTGACAGCCACAGTACAGCAGTAGGTGACTGTACTTGTTACAAAAAAAAAAGACAAATTCAGATGTTAGATAAATTGGATTTATCAATTTTGACTATGTATGAAAGGCATCCTTAAATTAATATTTATCATTTTATTTTCTACTCAACTTACATGACCCAAACATTTGTTTTTCTCACAAAATATTTTTCCCTGTTAGAAAGATGGTGCATGTTCAATTAATTTTTTATATCCATTATGTGCTATTTGAAGCTTTAAAAGAGATTTGCATAATCAAATTCATAAACCATGTTACTGTTACTTTTATTCAAATAGTAAATTGGAGGAAAGTGAGACACAGTGAGTGGGAGAGAATGTTTTGTGTACTCATTCTTGGTAAATGAAAATTATTTGTGTAGAATTTTAACACAGTCACATTTAACGAAGGCCATATTTTGGTCAGAAAATATGAATCTTTCATATTTCTATGTGTGTTTGTTATCATTTTCTTTCTGGCACGTGTTCCTCAGTGAAGTCTGTTTGAATGATATCAAAAAAGAATCAATCAAGATATTTTAAAAATCAGGTTAAAAAAATTTTTTTTTACTTAGATTTGAATAAAAGGACTAGACAATTTAATGACATTTTATGTAGTATCTCCTGAAAGACTTGCTATAACAAGACAGTGCCTAGAAAAAAGACTGTCACATAAGAGGCGACATAAATAAGGGCTCATTCTTCATCTTTTCTTTACTCATAAGGTACACGTTGAAGATATTTCTCCTGAGATGGCAAAATTATTATGGAGTTTTGTATATTTGCCTATCTCGAGACAATAAGTGCAGCGTGTGCTCAGATTAATATTTGCCTGCAGAATGGCAGTTGACAGGAAAATAACTATCATTAAGTTGCGAAGCACTCTGTCCTAAATAGCATGTATAGCTGTCATGACATTTGGGCTTCACTCCAAAATATAACTCTAACCCCATTTGAATGTGGATTTTCAAAAACAAAATAACTAGAAAAAAAAAATATATATATATACACACACATGCACAGAATGAACTGCAAACTTTGCCATGAGGCTTCCTCGGGCTATTTTAAATTGCATAATACCTTATCACCCACTGGCTCAGCCCCAAACAGCAAGCAGACAGTAGGGCACATGCTTGAAGCTGTAGTAAATAACAGGTTCAAAATGCTGACATCAAAATTTGTGTCACGTTTAAAATGACAAGGAAAAAGAAAGATAGCAAGCAAGTGCCCCCCACCCCCGCCACCTTTTTTCCTTTAGAAGGTTAGAAATTGGACTTGCTTTATATTCTTTTAAAAATATGGTGGTGGTGGTTCAGTTGCTAAGTTGTGTCTGACTCGTTACCCCATAGACTATAGCCCCCCAGGCTCCTCTGTCCATGGGATTTCCCAGGCAAAAATACTGGAGTGGGTTGCCACTTCCTCTTCCAGAGGATCTTCCCAACCCAGGGATCAAGCCAGTGTCTCCTGAACTGCAAGCGTATTCTTTACCACTAAGCCACCATGGGAGGCCATATATTGTGCAACATGAACCGTTTTCTAATATTCTGTTTCGTGAAGCACAATGAAGTGTTACGTTGTGAGACAGAATTCGATCTATTCTTAAGGATTTCGGTTTTCCTGGGATCATTTGAATCAAGTTGAAAACTTGCTATATGACAAAGGGGGGACCTGAATTGATCATAAACTGTATAAATATTATATGCTTATTTAGTGTGACCCCCTGTCCTCTATTATCCTGAATCTACTTGTCTTGAAAATAATTTGGAAATAAATTCCCAAGATCATTAAATACAATTGATAATTTTAGAGTAAAAACTTTGCTTTTGTTTTGACACAAAAATCCTACTGATATTTCAGTGCTTCTTCAATGTTAGCTAGAAATTCAGCCCAAGATGTATATGAATGTTATATATTCATTATTAAACTTGCATGGGAATTTCTAAAGTAGTGATGATTCTCCTTGACCCTAAAAATCCTCAGTTATTTTAGGGAAATGCCAGGCAATAGGAAAATGCCCATTTTATAACGTGGGGCCCACTGGATTCACAGGTTCTGACTCAAATATCCTCCATGTACACTGCCTCTCTCATCTGTGAAATGGGCGGGTTGGAGACCAAGTCATGGAAACATAAATTATTATGTCAGAGTCATTCAATCCCAAAGGCATCTGTCACAAAGCAAGCTGATCATCAAAAACGACATTCATGGAAAGAACGAGGGAAAAGTCGCTCTGACTTATTTCTCGGGTCTTTCCTGTTCTGAGGGAGCCCTTTACTTTTCGGGCGTTCATTAAACCTGTAAGACAGCCGGCTGACCGTGGGGCGGAGGGTTCAAACGCGGCCCCTCAGCACCGCGTCTGGTGTGTGTGCGCGGGCGGAAGCCACACCCCGCCCTTTGTATCTGAGGGCTAAGTGATCAGGCAGCCTCTGCTGTGCCTTTCACAGACGAGAGACCCAGGGCAGTTAGTTGAGGTGCAGTGACGGCAGTCATTGGAGCTTCTCAGGGTGGCGTCACGCACTCTACAGGGCAGAGGAGAAGGTGAGCGGAAGCGGAGGTACAATGGCTGAATGACCCGGAAGCGCGGAAATTAAGGGGGAGCAGGGATTCAGCCCTTTCGAGATATGACTAAGCCCCCAACCCCATAGTATCTTAGTTATTATTTGGAGCCAGAATTCTTTCAGTAAGAATTTTCCTGAAATAATTTTAAAATAGATGATTAGAGTAACACAGCCCAAAAATACATTTCCAAAGGAAATGGCTATAATTAAGATGTGCAAAGAAAAGAGGAGAAAAGTGAAACAAGGGCATTCCTTTATATTTGCCTTCTTATAAAAATAGACTTTATAACTCATGAATATATGAGGTTTCTAGTATCACAGGATATTTCCAAAAGTAGGATAAATTCCAACATCAAGTGCTTAAACTTTAAAAAAAAATCCTCTTTTCATATGGTTCTAAGTATTTTTATACATGACTATGTGCATTTATTTTGGTAATAATTCATTTGAGTAATTGTAATTAACATCATGTTACTGATGAATTATTTAAAAAAATAAGACAGTTGGAAGACACAAAGGACTTTATCCTCCGTAAGGACAGAGGCCAGAAGTTAAGTCCTATGAATCAGGAGAATCCAGGACCAGGCCATGGGTATGCCAAGACAAGACAAGAGTTGGCAGCCACAGTGCCTGGCCAAAGCCCCTTTGCAAATGTTCCAGGAGAAAACTCTGTCTACTGTGATTTATATTCTCTGTATTTTACTTTGCCCTTGGCCTTTCAAGATCCAGCATGAATACTATTCTCCAATGACCATGTCAGCAGATCTGCTAGGATTTTAGAGAAGAAGTGTAATGCATGTATTTGAATGAAAGCCCAGGAAGGAATTTCTCATGGCAAGAAAGATGTGTTTAGCACATGTCTTAAATTAGTGGGTCAGTATCACAGAGAACCACTGCTTTTGATCAGAGTAGAGTGAGTGAATGAGATTGGTGTACAGCTCTCATCCCACTGTTCTGTAAGGGAGCTTGTCAGACCCTGATGAGAGAAAATGGAGGAAAATCAAGCTATTCAAATATATATTTATATTTGACAGCACAAATAAATACTGATATATTGCCTAAGCCATACAGTTTATAACAAGCCCAGATGAAAGATGCTCCTGTCTACGTCAGAATTCTCTTAAAATATAATGGAGCATGAAAGGGAGAGTTAAGAACATGGTACATTCAATTAACAGTTTTGCAAGAGCTAAAACTCAAGCAATTAGCCAATTGTGTCTCAATATGAAGCAGGAAAAATTTATGTAAAACAACATATCAGAATTTCATAGTGAGGCTCAACAAGAGAGAAATATTAAGAAGGGGTGGGGAATACAGCATGTTATGTGGCTAGAAGTCTTATGGTCACAGGTATATATTTGGAGGAGATTGAGATGGTAGAGTATTCTGGAATATGTGTGAGTTAAAAATGGGAATTTATTTATTAAGTCTCCTGCCTAAAGCCTGGGATGGAAAGACTCAAATAGTTGGGGACTGGCAGACTTGGTCTTAGATCACATTCTCTTATTTCTATGCCTGAGATGTCAGAGTGTATTAAAAATATATATGATTCAACTATATGCTGTCTAGAAGAAATTCAGTTATACATATGTGAATGAAAATAAAAATGCAATGTATCAAAATATGCAGGCACAGTTACATAGCAATGAAAATGGCAATGAGTAGATTGTAAGAGTAGGTACACTGTATTAATAACAAATAAAGCAACCACCAATAAAGTTATGTAAATGAATACATGGAAAAAGAAATCAATACTGGGAGAAATATTTAGAAAACTGTGTGCATTAAAACTATAAACCTATTTACAATTTAAAAAAATAGAAGAAATTCTTAGATTTAGGCCTAGGCAAAGAGAGACCTGACATCAAATGTATTATCCATAAAGAGGAAAAAGAAAAAAAAAAAGATAAACTGAAATTCATTAAAAAAAAAAAAAATAGGCCTGTTAAAGAAGATGTAAAGAAACTACAGACTAGGAGAAAATATTTGCTAATCATATATTGGGCAAAGATGTATTATCTAGAATATATAAAGAGATCTGAAAACACAGGCGTTAAAAATCAAAAACAAAATAAATCAATTGGAAAATGGGCAAAAGATTTGGGAAGAATTTACTTAGAACATACAGACGAAAAATAAACACATAAAGAGATGGTCAATATGTTTAGTCCTTAAGGGAATGTGAAATAAAAGGATACAGAGATATCACACCTGCAAGAACAGCTAAAGTTTTAAAAAATGAAGTCAATATCAGAGGTAGAAAAGAATGTGGAGAAACTAATCTCTTTGCTGCAGGGACTGTAAAATGGTGCAGTCCTTCCGGAAAAGTGTATGGGAATTCTTTTCTCACTAGACAAGGATGTGTCATGTAATCAAGCAATTTTATTCTTGCATGTTTATTCTAGAGAAATTAAATCCCATATATCACAAAATCCTGTACTCAAATATATGCAGAAGTTTTATTTGTGTGTGTGTGCTCACTCAGTCACATCCAACTCTTTTTGACCCCATGAACTGTAGCCTGCCAGGCTTCTCTGTTGATGGGATTTTCCAGACAAGAATACTGAAGTGGGTCACCATTTGCTTCTCCAGGGGGTCTTTCTGACCCAGGGATCAAACCCTCGTCCTTTGCATGAGAAGGAGGATTCTTTATCACTAGTGCTACCTGGGAAGCCCGGTGTTATTAGTAATAGACCCAAATTGGAAACAGCTCAGATGTCTTTCAATTGAAGGATGCTATAATAAATAGAGTAAATCCATATCATTCAGTAAAAAGAGGAACATATCATTGACTCAGCAATGTATAGATTTCAGGGACTTTAAGCTGTGTGAAAATAACCTGCTTTCTTGACATGACAGAAGTAGAGGGATGGAGGTCATACTGGTGGTTGCCAGGGAGGGAAGAACCTGTCACTTTAAAATAAATGCCCATGAGACTGATGAAATCTGAGTAAGACTGATGGATTGAATCAATGCCATGTTCCTGGTTGTGATACTGCACTATAGTTAGCATGATGTTACAACTGGGAAGAACCTGAATAAACATCATAGAGGATCACGACTACCTTATATTCTTCTGGGAAATCTATAAATATGCTAAATTAATACATTTCTAACAATAAAATGATGGCAATACATCAAGGTGATGCAACTGAATGTGAAATTAAAGCAAACACCATTAACAAAACAACATTTTGTCTAGGAATAAGGAAAGCAAAATCATCAGAGCCAGTCAGTAGGAAATATTAGGTTTCTAAGCTGAACTGTGATGACAAGTCTGATGAAATTTAAAATCCTGGAATTGCAAATAAAGGCTTGAATTTGAAGATGAAAAAACACATTCTAATTCAAGGGGAAATTGCCTAGGACCTTAATTAGACATCTATGCATTTATTTTCATTTGTGATATTCCTGAAGTCCTTGCTATATCAGTATACTTTATTTTTTACCTAAATTCTGGAAAACACTTTTAATATTGAGAGACATTCATTTGGACGGAAGGGGAATGTTAAAACCTAACAGCAATCTGATTTATACATTTGAGGGTGTTTATTAGATTTTAGAAAATTTCTTATATGTAATTACTCTACCATAGTTAAGGACAAAATCTTGTTTCATGAGTATTGAAAACCACACGTAGCCTATTTTATTATGAACATAAATGACCATTAATAGCTATTTGACTTTTAGATTGCAATTTAAAATTCTGTGAATGATGTGTGTCTTTTCCCAAATATGCAAGTAAAAACTGGTGTTGATGATGATTTTAACAAGTATGCTCTAATTATCCTTACATATAACTTAAAATCTGCTTAAGATAGCATATTTAAGGATTCATTTAGCTAATAGAACTAACTGAAGTAATTCTTGCACATTCCACTCTATTTCAGTTCGTTCTTTCAAAATCCATCATCTCGCTTAATCTCATTGCCTTGGTACTTGTCCCTTCTCCCATGTCCATATGGCATTTGCTGGAACGTTCTATTATTATCTATCTTTGTGTCTGTTCTAGCAACTGCAGAGCAATTCATGGCCATTTCCAAAAGCAGCTTCATTCTATGATTACAGAACTCTGTAATAATTACTGCACATGGCCATTTGATAGAATTTATATTGCCATTGTGATGCAGAAATGCATAAAATTGGTATTACAAAATCATTGGAGGCTTCCTGCATCTGACTGATATACAGAATTCTATTATTCTTTCAAAGATCAATTGCTAATATACGTGCACAAAATTGAGAACATGAGTTCTTAATTTGTAAAAAAAAAAAAAAAAAAAGGAGTAACCATGGATCCACAGCAAACAGAAGAGAGACATCATATTGAAAAAAATTTTTTAAAAAATGGAAAATTTGACAAGAAAGTTCTCCTGGTGAATGCATAAATTCATATGTTTCTTCCCCTCATCTCTGTATTTTTTATGCTATTTTAAACTATCTATGCAAACCTACATGTTTATATGTGTGTACAGTCACTCAGTCATGTCTGACTCTTTGCAACTTCATGGACTGTAGCCCACCAAGCTCCTCTGTCAATGGGATTCTCCAGGCAAGAATATTGGGAGTGGGTTGCCACTTCCTTCTACAAGGAATCTTCCTGACCCAGGGATCGAACCTACATCTCCTGCATTGGCAGGTTGATTCTGTACCACAGAGCCACCAAGGATGCCATACTCTACTATTAATTTCTGCTTATTTTCTTGTATTTCCTACATTCCCTTCTTTAACCTTTTTAATTTCTTGATGGAGATTTAACCAGTTTATCTGATGACATACTGATGGCTACTTAAGAATATGATCCACTTTTCTTAAATAGACTGAATCTGCTGTAACTAGATTCAGTACATCCTAAACCTCAACCTCCACTTCAGCATGCCATTCTGATAGAATTAGAGGATTTCTGGGGATATTTTTAGTTGCTTTTTTATTTTTTCCTTTAAGTCTCGTAACAGTTTTAAAATCAGTCATCCTGAAAGTAATTTTCCAAAAGGGGCCAAAAAATTGTCGTCTCCTCATTTTTGAAATTCCAAGTTTTGGTTAATGAGAGTCTTTTTAGGCCAATTCTGCCTCATGTGACATTATGCTCCCTGAACACATGCTCGAAAATTATGAGGACAAAAGCAGAGGAAGCAGGTGCGGGTCTGTGAGCAGCCCCAGCTGACGTCAGCCTTTGTAGAGCATGAGATGACATGATCCCACCATTTATGTGGGCTGAGGGCTGCACAGACAGGATCATAGATAATGTAACCTAGGTACACCCCTGCTAAATGCAGATCTCTTCTGATTGCTATTTTACTTGAGATGCTTTAGGATAAGGGAGAGGGGCTGATGCGTTATGCTTTGCCTTTAGGGAACACACTGCACCGCCATCACCAAGGGAACAGCTTTACTGTCCCAAATACGCCACTGAAATGCCCTCTGAAAGTCTATTCCCAAAGTACATGGCAAGAATAAAAAATCATGTCAGATGTTTTCAGTGACAACAATGAGCGAAAGTCCTAAGTAGATTTATCTGCATTCCCAAACAGTGTAAGTGTCAAGATTTATACATGTCCATGTATGTATAGTCATTATATTTATTAGATGACTACTATGCATGTAGTTGGAGAAGGCAATGGCACCCCAATCCAGTGTTCTTGCCTGGAAAATCCCATGGACGGAGGAGCCTGGTAGGCTACAGTCCATGGGGTCGCAAAGAGTCGGACACGACTGAGCGACTTCACTTTCCCTTTTCACTTTCATGCACTGGAGAAGGAAATGGCAACCCACTCCAGTATTCTTGCCTGGAGAATTCCAGGGATGGGAGCCTGGTGGGCTGCCGTCTATGGGGTCACACAGAGTTGGACACGACTGACGTGACTTAGCAGCTGCAGTAGCAGCATGCATGTAGTTGGCAGAGCATTAGTGCTTAAAATGGAGAAGGAAATGGCACCCCTCTCTAGGATTCTTTCTTTTAATTTTATTAATTTATTCATTTTTTGCTGTGCTGGATCCTCATTACTGTGCATGGACTTTTCTCCAGTTGCAGCACGGGGGTCTACTCTGGTTGTGATGCACAAGCTTCTCACTGCGGTGGCCTCTCCTGGTGCAGAACACGGGCTCTAGGGCGCACGGGCTTCAGTAGTTGCAGCACGTGGGCTCAGCAGGTGTGGCTTCTGGGCCCCCCTAGAGCACAAGCTCAATAGCTGTGGCACACAGGCATGCCTGCTCTGAGGCATGTGGGATCTTCCTGGACCAGGGGTTGAACCCATTTCTTCTGCACTGGCAGGGGGATTATCTACCACTGCGTCACCAGGGAAGCCCCTACTCCAGTATGCTTTCCTGGGAAATCCCACGGACAGAGGAGCCTGGCAGGCTCTAGTCCATGAGGTTACAACCGAGTTGAACATGACTTAGGGACTCAGCAAGTACTTAAAGTAATTATTTGAATTTCTAAGGATAAATTCACTGAATGATTTACATAAGTAACCAACATGACCCATTCAGTTTCTAAAAAGGTAAAATTCAGTTGGTGTTCAGATACCCACTTTTTTTTTTTTAATTCTAGAACTCAATCCCTCCAGCTTTCTTGAAGAGATTTATATGTTGGCATTACCCTGCCTGATGATACATGAATAGGTTTGGCTGGAAGGATGTTAATCTTTTTTCAGTAAACACATCATTACCCATTATCACACTCTCTCTTGGTATAACTGGGAGGCAGACTTGGAGCCGATGTGAACCATATATACCTCCTCCTCATTTCCAGTTCTGCTTTCTCGTTTCCTCTGAATTTTATATCTCTGTTATCTGTTAAGCTCTGGAATAAGAATGACGTATATACTTCAGAGACTTCCCTGGTGGTTCAGACGGTAAAGCATCTGCCTACAATGCGGGAGACCCGGGTTTGATCCCTGGGTCAGGAAGATCCTCTGGAGAAGGAAATGGCAACACACTCCAGTATTCTTGCCTGGAGAATCCCATGTAGGGAGGAGCATGGTAGGCTACAGGCCATGGGGTCACAAAGAGTCGGACACGACTGAGCGACTTCACTTTCTTTCTTTCACTTATATACTTCAGCTGCCTTCATGGCTCAAAGAACCTCCTAAACAAATAGCTGTGTGAAGCTCACTGTTACTGATTCAAAGGACAAGGAAAACACAGCAAGCATGGAAGCCCAGGGATGTAACAGGGGAGATCAGCGTTACCTGGGCTGGGCTTCCCAAGTAGAGCCAATGGTGAAGAACCCGCCTGACAACGAAGGAGATGTAAGAGATCCCTGGGTCGGGAAGATCCCGTGGAGGAGAGCCTGGCAATCTACTCCAGCATTCTTGCCTGGAGAACCCCATGGACAGAGCAGCCTGGTGGAGTACAGTCTACAGAGTTGGACATGACTGAAGCAACTTAGTACACACACACACACACACACAGACACACGATATAATCAGTTGGAAATATTGACCAGTTGAATATTAGAGCTTGGAGTGCAGGCGTGCATTCCATGTTTAAGACATACATGCACATGTACAGCCAGCAGACTGAATAGGAGTAACCAGTAGAGTGGATAAGAATAGATGGAGTCATGCTCTAAGATTTCTGGGGTATCCTAGCTCTTATCAGAGATAACAAAAGGCTAACATGTGGATCCACTGAAGACTTGTAACCACAGCGTCTGCTAAGGAAACCAGTGTATCAATAAAGATCAGCAGAGGTAAATGCTTTCTGTAAAAGTCTCGTATCTCCCACATCTTTTACCTTATTCTTAAGTTCACAAGGCCACTCATATGGATTTTACCATCTGCTGATACAAAATAGTTGTGTATTAAGCAAATTGTTTTGTAGTGTCATTTTTTTTCTTGCCTCATTCATCACCCCTCCCCACTTTACTCTGCATGCCTAGTGAACTCCCAACTGCTTTGCTCTGCATGTAATCCTTCTGCTAGTTCTTTCTTCTGTGTTTTGGCTTACAATTCCCATAATTCTGGAATGACCTGTCATCATCTACCCCAAATTCTGCTCAATCATCACCTTCACATTAACCTAGGTCCCCCTTAGAAATCCCTGGGTACCTTGTCCGTCCACCTGCCACTGACTTTACCACATACATGCTCAGTTGCTCAGTCCTGCCTGACTCTGCGATCCCAGGGACTGTAGCCCACCAGGCTCCTCTGTCCCTGGAACTTCCCAGGCAACAATACTGGAGTGGGCTGCCACTTCCTTCTCCTGACTTTACTACATTGTAGTGTAATTACATGTGCCTCCTTATTGCTTTTCCACATGTTAAAGTACAAAGATACATAAAGTTCATACCAGTGCCCATCACTCAGTAATTGTTAAAGAACTGAAAATGCATTTCCATTTGAAACAATCTAATTCAAATTAATATTAACTTAATTTCAAAGCTTGAAAGAAATGTACTACAATTTACGTCCTATTCACCTACTTTGTATCGTAATTGTTATGCAAATCACACTCTTTTATGTTAGAAATCAATTGATGGAGTGTTATAATTATTAATGAACATGAAACAGACCATAAAGTGACAAACAGAAAATACTTTCATATCGTTTTTCATGCCTCTACAGTTACTACCCTGATGCTTTTTATTCTTCCTGAGGATGGAAGTTAGCCTCGAGTGTCCTTTCATTTCAGGCTGAAGGATTCCCTTTCATATTTCTGGTGAGAAGGGTCAGCCTCACCAGTTAATGGAATAGCTAAGATGCACTCAGCCCCATTTCTTTCTGCTTGAGAATGATCCCTGTCTGACTTTTGTATGTTTTCTGTGTCTGCTGCTGTTTCCTCTTTAGAATAAAAATTATATGCCTTTTTATGATCAAGTCACTTTGGATTGAATTATAAAATGAAAAATCACTTTCCTCTCCTTCAGCTTCCATAATCGTAAAGTGCTTGCCAGAGACCCAATAGCAGAGACATATCAGTAGTCCTAATTCTTTAAGTCAATTAGTCAGAAATAGTTTGTTCCTTCATATTCTCACTCAATTTTTTGTTCAAGCATCCATTCACTGAGTTTGACCATCACTAGTCTTTACTCGGAAACTTTCTCAATGCCTGGCTGATACTAAAGAAAAAAATCAAAAGAACCAGATAGAAATTTTGCAGCTGTGAGATACAATAAGTGAAATAAAATTCCATTAAAGAGATTCAATAAAATCTGAACATGTGGGAGAAAAAAAATCAGTAAAATTGAAGATAGTGGCATTGAAAGTATCCAGTCAGTAGAAGAAAAAGGGGAGAAAAAGCAAACCATGAAATATATTGAATAAGGTAAAAAGATATTTCCTCATTATCTTCTAAAATAATTATTTTTATTTTTTCCATTTAGATATATAATCCACCTGCAATTAATTAGTTTGTAAGGTGTAAGGTGACAGTCTAGATAGATTTATTTGTTCATATATAAAACCAATTGAACCAGCAGTATTTGTAAAAATGACTACATATTCTCCAACTATAGTAACTAAGGGCTATTCTGTACTCTTCTGTTTCACTGGGCTTTTTATCACAACTGTACCATATCAGATTATATTAAGTGATACAGCTTTATAACAAACAGGTTACTATCTGGTAGAGGAAGTTCTACATCATTTCCTTGCTCAAGATTGCATTGACATTATTGTTTTTATTTTTGAAATTTATACTTGAGTATTATTTTCTTTTCAGATTTGATGTTAAGTGATTCACCTGGAAGGTACTTATCTTGTTTAAATATTTCATGTATTTGCTGATTTCGTGTGTTTTGTGTTTTTAATTTTATTTATTTAGTTGTTTGGTTATTTAGCAGCCAATCTCAAGGTAGCTTAAAAAGCAACTGTGAGTGCATGGTCTATATTTCTCCCAAAGAGCCTGATTTGTTCATCCAATTTCAGACAGTGAATATGGACACTTCTTTAAATAACTGCAATATTTTGTCACTTGCACATGAAAACAGAAGAAGAATATCAAACTAGAAGTTTATCATCAAGATGAAAGAATGCATTAAATGCTTATTAAAATGACTAGTCAAAAAGTAAATGCAAAACAAATTGTAATTATTACATTAATAGTGTTGCTATTACTAGTGAGTTTTTGTTATTTGAAACATTGAAGAAAACTTGCCCCTTTTTAATTAATATAGTTTGGATTTTGTGCTCCATAGATGTATTGTTTTAAAACGGTAGGAAGTCACAGCTGAAAACCTAGTGTGGAATGATAACAAGCACGCTGCTGTTTCTGCTCTGTCGCTGTCCTGTCTGACTCCCTGCGGCCCCACGGACGGCAGCACGCCAGAGGGACTCAGCACGCCTGCGCTGAACTCCAGGGTGTTCGTGCCCTGTGGCCTGGCTGAGTTATTACTGAGATGTTATTCTGTGGCTTGAAGGTGAATCTGGGGCCTTCAATAAATTTGAATTATTTGCACTCTGACTGCCTAATCGGAGTTTTGTTGCAGCTGCTGTTCCTATTTGTTATTATACCCGGCAGTTAATTATAAATGATGCTAAAACACTCAGGCATTCTGATTGCTAATTTGGCTAAATATTACCTGTCTTATAAATCTAAATAATAGGTGTCATATGGACTCAAATGGGGTCTAAAACAGATGGTTTCACCAAAGCACGTGTAAATGCAACGTTGGAGAAGGTAGGAAGGGAAATGAGCATTGTACTAAAATGCTTACCTTTCAACTTTAGTGATGGTAAATGAATTTAATAGATTTTTTTTAACTAGGCCATCAATTGTATTGATCCAAAGTTGTACCAGTCACTTTTTAAAAGTCTGCACAAGATAAAGTTAAAAATAACTTACTCTTCTTTTGAAACCACAGGAAGACAGTAGTTAAACTATTAATAAAAATCTACATTTGGTTAAAATGAAATATAGATCCCAATCACATATTGAGAAGATCATCTATCAAATATACCACAGTGGAATCTGGATTAATTTGGAAGAGCATTCCAAATACAGAGACACCTCTCTCCAGAGCTCGGGTACCATGTACTGTTTGAAGAGGTGACTCAGTTCAGTTTCAGTTCAGTAGCTCAATTGTGTCCGACTCTTTGTGAGCCCATGGACTGCAGTATGCTCCAGGACTTCTGAAAAGGTCTAGTTGTGCATCTTTAATTCACCTCAGAGGACAACTGAGTTTGAAAGGAGGCCATGGAAAAGGAGCAAACATTTTAAAAGTCTATTTCCATTACACAGAACATCCAGGAAGAAGCTGCAGAAGGAGGGGACAACACAGATACAACATCGTGATCATCAGTTTATCTTTTCTTGGTTTCTCACTAAATTAGAACAAATCTCTAGGATGGAACTTCTGGGGAGGAGGAGGGAGGAAAAAAACTAACAGAAAGCTGTGTGATTGATTTTGTAGCCAGTGATTTGTGAGGCTGCCAGGGTTAATACCATGACGGGCGGCCTGGACCTAAGTTTTAGCTTCCCCTGAAATGGTAAGATTCCCTACCCCCATCAGGTAACCTGGAGCCAGCCACTCAATATGCGCCCAGTAAGAACAAAGGGAGAGCTGAAAAGCCCGTGAAAGTTTGTACCGATAGAATTGCTTTGCAAACATGTAACCAATCCGCTTAAGCCAGCTACTAATCGCTTTTGCATATCTTATAAATTTGTGTAACAAGCTTGAGCTCGGCGCTTTCTGACCCTGCACCATTGTGATGTTTGTGGCAGAAAGCCCTGGCTCGAGACAGTAATAAACTTCCCTTTTTGCGAGTTGCATTGTCTTGGAAGCCTTCTCTCTCTTCCCGCTCGGGGATTCGGACATCGGGCATAACAGATTTAAATTCAGTAACATAAAATAACAAGAAAGAGTGTGGCAATGAATTAGAAGCTGGAGACATCACTATAGGTCGTGCTGACCACAGGCTTGGGTGGCCTGCTGACCCACAAAGGGATGCAGAAATGCAGGCAGAGGTGTCAGTAGATGCAGATGGTATAAATTCAAAGACAGTAAACTGAAGCTGCTAATTAACTTGTAAAAGCATATGATTTCAAAAACACACACATATTTTAATCAGACTAGATGCAGATAAGTGTCCTCTTGTAAAGATGAACAATGATAACAAAAATCATAGATAACTACCAAAAATGAAGGGAAAATTTGTTGTTGCTTTTGTTGTATTCAATCCCTTAGTAGTGCCCTACTCTCTCTCTCTTTCTCGCTCTCTATATATGTACAGATAGATAGATAGATAGATAGATAGATAGAGTTCAGAATATATATTCAAGAAAACAGAAATTATTTCCAGGTAAATATTTTTATACCCTGAAGATATTTTAAAAGTTGCATGATTTGGGAGAAAATACAGTGACAAAATAGAATGATGTTTATTTAAATATATCTCTATAGTCTTAAAACTGTTAGATATAGTAGCATTTAAAATAAACCAAAGAAAGAAAGAAAAAACTGAAAAAAGAGAGAAATGTAATTCGTGCACCCAGACTCTTTCAAATTGAATAGCAGATGAAACTTGGCATCTATTTGACTATGGAACTTAAATTAAGGAAAATCTGTTTTAAAATAGAATTGTGAGGGGGAAAAAGAGAGATAATATATGTTGGGAGCTCAGTACAGTTTGATCAACAATATTCTGATAAAAATTATCTAACATTACAATCATTGTTTTTAATAAGTTTCCCTATTTGCATTTTTACATGGTATATAAAATCAATTTAATTATCACTGTAATTATTTTACCACTATTAAATACATTTTATTTTTTTATTTTATTATTAATACAAATATTCACTTACATGTGTTTATTATTTATATAATATATTTATCATCATTAATATATGCTATGTATAGGACATATAAGTGGTGGTCTTCATTTAAACTTGCTTGGTATAGTTTGTTTTTGTTTAGCAATTCCTGAACTTTCTTCGCTTTAAGAAAATTCTTATCTCTTATCAATTCAAGTATTGTCACTTCCTGTATCTGCTCTCTTCTGTCTTCCTTGACTTCATATTTGAAGTATCTTAAAATGGCTCTATGCCTCTTAAAAAGTTTTCTTTGTTTCTTTCTGTTTGTATCACTTATCTTTGTGAGTTACTTTATGTAAATTATTTGGCTCTACTTTTTATTCACTGATTTGGCTCTATTCATTCTAATCTTTTGTTAAACCTCTCCATTCAGTTTTAAAGTTAAGGTTCTATTTTTTTCCACATATAGTTCACTGTTTCTTTTTCTTTTGTTTACTTTTTTTAAAAATAGCTTTATGTTCACAGCAAAATGTAGAGGTAGGAACAGAGGTTTCCTGTACATTTCTGGTTTCACATTATTATTGTTAATATTATCAATACACCCAGCAGAGGGGCATGGTTGTTCCAACTGATGGACCTACACAGACACACCATTGTCACCCAAACACTACAGTTTACATAGAGTTCACTCTTGGTGAACATCCTATGGTTTTGGGCTAATGTGCAATGACATGTATCTATCATTATGGTTGAAAAAGAATAGTTTTACTTCCCTGAAAATCCTCTGTGCTCTGCCTGTTCATCCTCTGCCCTCCACACACACACGAATCTCTGAAAATAACTGATCTTTTCATTGTCTCCATAATTTTGCCTTTTCCAGAATGTCATATACTTGGAATCACAGAGTTTGTAGCCTTTCCACATTGGATTCTTTCAATTACGAATATACATTTAGGTTTTTCTCTGTGTCTTTTCATGGATTGATAGTTTCTTTTTAACTTCTAATAACAGTCCATTATCTGACTATAATACAGTTTATATATCTGTTTATCTACTAAAGGACATTTTGGTGGCCTTTAAGTTTGGGCAATTACAAATAAAGCTGCTATTAACATTTGTGGTCAGGTTTTTTGTGTGGACATGGATTTTCAACTGCTTTGGGTAAATACCAAGGAATATAATTGCTGGGTTTTATGGTGAGAGTATGTTTACTGATCAACTCTCTTCCAAGGTAATTGTACCATTTTGCGTTCCAACCAGTGGGGAATCAGAATTCCTGCTGCTCCTCATCCTGGACAGCATTTGCTGATGACTATGTTCTGAATTTTTTGTTTAGTGGCTCAGTCATGCCTGACTTTTGCGAGACCATGGACTGTAGCCTTCCAGGCTCCTCTGTTCATGGGACTTCCCTGCCAAGAATATTGGAGTGGGTTGCCATTTCCTTTTCCAGGGGATTTTTCCAACTCAGGAATCAAAAAAACTGCATTGACAGATGTATTCTTTACCACTGAGCCACCAGGGAAGCCCATTCTGGATTTTGGCCATTCTAAGAGACACTTACTCCTTGGAAGAAAAGTTATGACCAACCTAGAGAGCATACTAAAAAGCAGAGACATTACTTTGCCAACAAAGATCTGTCTAGCCAGGGCTACGGTTTTTCCAGTGGTCATGTATGGATGTGAGTGTTGGACTATAAAGAAAGCTAAGCACCGAAGAATTGATGCTTTTGAACTGTGGTGTTGGAGAAGACTCTTGAGACACCCTTGGACTGCAAGGAGATCCAACCAGTCCATCCTAAAGGAAATCAGTCCTAAATATTCATTGGAAGGACTGATGCTGAAGCTGAAGCTCCAATACTTTGGCCACCTGATGCAAAGAACTAACTTATTTGAAAAGACCCTGATGCTGGGAAAGATTGAAGGCAGGAGGAGAAGGGGATGAGAGAGATGAGATGGTTGGATGGCATCACTGACTCAATGGATATGAGTTTGAGTAAACTCCAGGAGTTGGTGATGGACAGGGAGGCCTAGTGTGCTGTAGTCCATGGGGTTGCAAAGAGTCAGACACGGCTGAGTGACTGAACTGACTGAACTGAAAAGGTCTTCAGTGGTATCCCATGGCTTTAATAGTTTTACTCTGTATTTCTCTGATAAGACAATATGAAACATCTTTTTATATGCTTATTTTGCCACTTGTATCTTCTTTGGTGCCTGTCACAGTCTTTGGCAATTATTTCAATCAGATTATTTGTTTCATTATTGTTGAATTTTAAGTATCCCTTGTGTATTTCGAATAATAGTCCTTTATCAGATATGTCTTTTGAAAATACTTTCTCCCAGTCTGTGGCTTGATAAAAGGTTCAAGTATTCATCTAAAAGACTGATGCTGAAGCTCGAATACTTTGACCACCAGATGTGAACTGCCAACACATTGGAAAAGACCTTGATACTGGCAAAGACTGAGGGCAGGAGGAGAAGTGGGTGACAGAGGATGAGATGGTTGGATGGCATCAACAACACAATGGACATGAGTTTGAGCTAACGCCAGGAGAGAGTGAAGGACAGAGAAGCCTGGGGTGCTACAGTCCATAGGGTCGCAGAGATTCTGACATGACTTAGTGACTGAACAGCAAGAACAGTAAGATGGCCATGTCGGGAGCCCAGAGAGATACCCGCCAGTTGATGGTGTATAAATGTTCGTGCATCTCGTTCCGGCCAAGAAATCTGCCTGCACGGTGAGGAGCTGGAATGTTGGTGCTGTTGTTGCATTAGCTTCCATTAGCATGTGGGACTTTTTTTTTTCCTTATGAACTTCATCATAGAGACCCATGTCTACGACACTTTCCATGGAAGTTAGGCTGAGGAATTAATACCTGAACACATGCATCCGTCCAGGACAAGGACACACAAAATGAAGGCAGAGTTAATGGAAGAATGAAACAAAGGAACTGTGCAATAATACACCTGGTCTCTTATTTTCCTCTAGACACATTTTCATATGAGATGATAGATCTTTCTTATGCAACATTCCAGTTTTTAGAAAGATGCCCTATTCCTTGCAGATGATAGCTTCATTCATACAATTCAATTCTGATTAATTTTTAACTAAAAGATAGTACATTCCTTTATGGGAAAACACAATAAAATATTCCTTTATCCTGCCTCCTCTGGAGGGAAATTTAACAAAATACTTACATATTTTTTTATTTCCCTCAGAGATATTTCTTCCTCTATGTCTGTGTAACTTTACAATTAATTAAAACTAAGAGCAAAGGAAAGATGTATTCAAAAAGTGACTTGTAAAATTTCTGTTTATTTGGAAAGTATTGCAAACTGTTTTCTTTGTTGTTGTCTTTCATTTTTAATATGGCTGCTACAGAGTAATCACAAGAATTTTCTGGCTTTACCTTCTTCCTGGGAACAGCATTCAGGTGCTAAGGTCATCTGCTGGTCAAAGGAAAAGTTTTAGTTACAGTCTTCAGAAGCAGCAACTATCATTGAAAGCTTTCCTGGCAGAGTTTAAATGGCCTCAGAACAAGCAATTTGTTAGCGATTCTGCAGTATGGAAGAGAAAAGGTACTTCAAACGTTATGTGTGTGGTGGTGTATTTGGTGAGACTTATTTCAGACATTAAACTAGTTTCTTTCTTTTTGTCACGTAGTATGAGTCACTCAGTCATTTTTGACTCTTTGCCACCCTATGGACTGAGCCTGCCAGGCTCCTCTGTCCATGGATTTCCCAGACAAGTATACTGGAGTGGGTTGCCATTCCCTTCTCCAGGGGATCTTCTCTACCCAGGGATCAAATCCAGATCTCCTGCACTGCAGGGAGATTTTTAACCATTCAAGTCATCAGGGGAGCCCATAAGATTTCCATTTGTAAAAGTAAAGTGGTATTTGAACATTTGCATAAAAATATTGCATCTTGGGATTCCAACACATTTATTTTTACACACGAAAAAGTATAATCGCCACCCAGGAATTCACTGCTTGTTTTATCCTACTGCTTAAATATATGAAAAGTTAACAGTGTAGAAAACAAAGCTCAGTGATGAAAATGAGTTCTACAGAGCACCCTCTCCACGAAGAAATAAAAAGCAATTTGGACCTAGTGAGTGAACAGAATATGACTTATGCCATGAATTCTTGGATAATTTGCAACGTTTCATTAACTTTATCAAAGATCCTTTTTAAGAAAACTAAAACCTTTTCTGAAAATATTTCTCCTGTTCAGCTGAAAAAGACTGTACTTAGATACTTTATTTTGGCTTGATTTTTCACTAGTAGAATTGATTTTCTCTCTTTGTTTTTAATTGGAGATTCCAGCAAAAGCCATTTTGCCACACAAATATACTCGTGTGGCAGAGCCTGCCTCAGTAAGAAAGTGACATGTAGTTTTGAGAATATTTGGTATTATCTGCTTTGTTCTCATTATTTAGTTTTGAGTAAGCCCTCATGTGATTTGGCATAGTGGTAAAAAATCTGCCTGACAATCCAGGAGACATAGGAGACATGGGTTTGATTCTTGGCTTGGGAAGATCCCCTGGAGGAAGAAAGGGCAACCCACTCCAGTATTCTTATTTGGAGAATCTCATGGGCAGAGGAGTTTGGTGGGCTACAGTTAATGGGGTCACAAAGAGTTGGATATGATTGAACATGTATGCAAAAATCTGCATTTTTAATTTTAGTATGTATCCCAAATTATCTTTCTAGTGTGTTTTTTGTTTCTTTAATACTACACGAGTACGGTAGACACTTGAACAACAAACACTGGTTTGAACTGAGCAGGTCCACTTATATGCAGATCATTTTCAATAAATATAAAGGATACAAAAATACACATGTAAACCATTGTATGCAGAACTTGTATTCAAGTGGGCAGCTTTTCCCTACTTAGGGACGTACATGTGTATGTGCCAAGTCACTTCAGTTGTGTCTGATTCTTTGCGACCCTATGGACCATAGCCTGCCAGGCTCCTCTGTCCATGGGATTCTCCAAGACAAGAGCACTGGAGTGGGTTTCCAGGCCCTCTTCTTACCTAGGCTTAATGTATAGCAAATCATTTTACTATTAATGTGAGTTTTAACAGTAAACATAAAACATGGCAAATCACCTGTAAGATACTCATTCTTATAAAAATGAGTATTAGTTATAATACAGGTACATACATATAGAGTTAAACTTTTCTGAGATTTCAAGAATTTGAATACTTGTTTATCAATAAGCTAAAATGCTGGAAATAAATTCATCAAAACAGATTCATAATAATTATGATCTCTCTCTTTTTTCTTAGCAAGGAATCAAGGAGTATGTCATCACATAGGTCAGCTTGTCAAAACAAAGTCATATGAATCACAGATCTTACATCAAGTTAGTCTTTATTAACAATTCACAAACGACTCATGCAATAAAATCCAGACAGAGACCAATCCTTCTTCTCTACTCAAGTTGAGTGTCCATTAGCCTTATCTTTCAACATTCTCCCAGCAACCCTCCATCCCCACAGTGTAACATGCCATCTGGTCTTAAGGTCTGTCAGTAACCTGGGATTGTAAATTTCTCCAGTGAATTAATATACACTCAAACTTGTAGGAGATAGCAGCTGCTGATTTCATGACTAACTCTCTTATAAAATAAATTACTTAAACTACAAAAAAGAGTGAATTTTGACTCATTCATGCTCAATCTGTTTCTCTGACTTTAGCTTTTTTTTTTTTTTTTTTTTGCCTCTTTTGCAATTGTAATCATAAACAATGGCCAGTTTCAGAGAATCTTGCTCCTCTACCTATATTAAAAACCTCTAGATTTTATAGTAAAAGTAAGGAGACATTTGACATCTTGAAAGTTTTTAACAGTCAGGTCATTAGGGCAACATATTTTTAACCGTGTATACACAGACACAAAAAGTCAATGAGAAGGCTAATGAAGGTTTTGTTTGCAAAGGGCACAGAAGTCATGTGGTTTTGTTACCCAATCCAAGCTCTCCGATGAACCCAAGAGATGCAGTTAAGCTAAAGTGCCTTTGTTCAGGACCCCGTCCCCCTGTGGATGGCAGAAAAGAAGAAATTAACACATCCTCTTGCCTGAGGCTTGCCAGTCTAGGAGATATCTGCAAGGCTAATGGCCTCCTTACTTTGTTTCCTCACCCCCACCTCCCTATCTCAGATCCATAAAAGAACCTGGCATCCAGACTCCAGCAAGGTGGCTACTTTGAGACATTAGTCTGCCTTCTTCTCAATCAGCCGACTTTATTCATATTCCTTGCTGCAACACCTCATCTGTTGGGTTCATTGGAGAGCGTGGATTTGGTAATAGAACCACATGACTTATGTGCCTTTTGCAAACACAACCTTCATTAGCCTTCTCACTTGACTTTTTGGGTCTGTGTATGCACCAGTTAAAAATATGTTGCCCTAATGGGAAATAGATGGGGAGACAGTGGAAACAGTGTCAGACTTTATTTTTGGGGGCTCCAAAATCACTGCAGATGGTGATTGCAGCCATGAAATTAAAAGACGCTTACTCCTTGGAAGGAAAGTTATGACCAACCTAGATAGCATATTTAAAAGCAGAGACATTATTTTGCCAACAAAGGTCCATCTAGTCAAGGCTGTGGTTTTTCCAGTAGTCATGTATGGATGTGAGAGTTGGATGGTGAAGAAAGCTGAGCACCAAAGAATTGATGTTTTGAACTGTGGTGTTGGAGAAGACTCTTGAGAGTCCCTTGGACTGCAAGGAGATCCAACCAGTCCATCCTAAAGGAGATCAGTCCTGGGTGTTCATTGGAAGGACTGATGCTGAAGCTGAAACTCCAATACTTTGGCCACTTCATGCGAAGAGTTGACTCATTGGAAAAGACCCTGATGCTGGGAAGGACTGGGGGCAGGAGGAGAGGGGACGACAGAGGATGAGATGGCTGGATGGCATCACTGACTTGAAGGACATGGGTCTGGGTAGCTCCAGGAGTTGGTGATGGACAGGGAGGCCTGGCGTGCTGCGATTCATGGGGTTGCAAAGAGTCAGACATGACTGAGCAACTGAACTGAACTGAATGACCTAATTGCTAAAGACTTCGAAGATGCCAAATGTTTGCTTACTTTTACTGTCAAATTTAGAGGCTTTTAATACAGGTTATATATTATGTTTATATTTGTATTAAATGCTTTTCATTACATTTCAAATCAAACTTCTAAATTAAATATTTCAAACTTTCAAATGCTGGTTTGTGATGAATCTATATATTTTCTGTAGCAATTATCTTATGTACTTCTTAACTTCGCCTTCAGTCACAGTTATAATGCATTCCTTTACATTAATAAATATTTCTTCCTTCTAGTATTTTATTCTCAAACTATTACACTAAAAGCAGGAAAAACTATTGCTTAAAAAAATTTTTTTTTGTCTTTCTGTTATATATCTGATACCTAATCTTATATTAGAAGCGGTAGCTTCTGTAGCTCCTAAGTCTCATGTCATGGTATATATACTCCTATTATCACTTAATTATGAAGCCTGAGCTGAGAGTCTCAGTGCTAACGTTCTAAATTTAGACTTTAAAATTACCAAAAACTTATACATACTTTAGGAGACAGCATCAGCCTTTGAATTTCAAGTCTCATCACAGGCTCTTAGGATTTCCTCTTCTTAGTAGTTAATTGGCAGTTTCAGTTATAGAAATCTATTTTCAAATTCCCTTCCATTTCTTAAGTTAAAATACATGATCAAAAAGGATGGGAGTGTAATAATACCTTAGATTGTCTTGAAATCACTAGTAGGACAGAGATGAAGAATAATATGATAGCAACAAGCACAGATTTCAGCTCTGGATCCCTGCTTCCCATCTTTATAATGCTGTGGCCTGGGACAAAATATTATAACTTTTCTTTGCTCTGATTTCTTTAATGGTAATTGGTGGTACAAACAGAATTTTACATCAAGGCATTATTGTTCTGATTAAATGAGAGGGTTATTAGTAATACCTACTGTCACCTTTCAATTGTTGAACATTTCTTGACCTCTAGGTGAGAAACTTCCACTGCTTATTGGACACGATGTTGTGGCTTATATTAAGAATATTTATTTATAAAACCACAATGGGTTTCTGGCAAGAGGCTAATCCATTGCCAAGAAATATTTAGAATAGAGTCCAAGGAAAAATTTGTGGAAAACAATTGATTTTAGCCTTACAGATCTCCTTTATTCCCTTTATTTATTTTTAATTGTGGTAAGAACACTTAACAGGAGATCTACCCTCTTACCAAATATTGACCTGCACAATACAGTATGGTTAATTATAGACACTGTGTTTTCCAGCAGGTCTTTAGAACTTATTCAATTTGCTTTATGGAAGATTTACACCTCTTAAACAGCTCCTTTCCCCAACCCGTACCCCATACCTGAGCCACTGAATCCACTGTTCTATTCTCTGGATACTGCTCTGGTGTTGGAAATGTATTTTGGTGTTTACCTACACAGAGGACACTAAAGGCTGGAAAATACATTGCCCCTTCCTTGTCTCAACTACCAATTGGAACTTGCCATTGGCACTTGACATCTACCTCTACAGGAATGAAGTCACGGGCTGCTGTAGCTGCTGACTTTCAACACACCCTGAAAGGAGTTCAGGGTGGAAAGCAGAAATGAGACACTCTGTGCTCTGGGAAAAAACCCTACAGAACAGGTCTTTTCAGATAGTTAAATATTTTCAGGAGTCAATTTTATGAGCCCAGTTTTTATATCTCTCTCTCCCTTTTTTTTTTTTTTTAAGAAAAGCACTAAAATCCTTCATGGTGACACCTGCTTCTCATGACTAGCAGTAACCTTCATGAGACAAGCAGAAAATTTCTACAAAAAATAAGTACTTGATTGCATGTACTCCCCCTTCACCAAAATCACATATATACTGATCTTCCTCCCCTACCTATTTGGAGCGATTGTCAGAGCTATCTGAGGTGCTCTCTCCTGAGCTATAGTCCTCATTTTGCCCCAAATAAAACTTGACTGACAACTGTCATGCTGTCCATTTTTTCAAGCTAATGCTTGACCACAAAAAAGCCAGATAGACAGTAAAATAATAACTCTTCTTGAACCCATTAGAATACTGAGGTTGCTATATTACCAACTGGTTGGATAGATAAAGACATGGGGACCACCCCAAGGCAAGATGGAGCGTAGGCCCTGGACCCTCTGAGGCAGTGAAGGAGCATCTGTCAATTGCCAATCACAGTCTCCCTCCCCAAGAGCTTCTCCCTAACAGACAAAAGGTCTCAAGCTGCTGGAGAGAGGGCAGCTGTCCTCTCATCCCCAGGGCCCAGGTGAAGACCCGTTATGGCTGTGAGAAAGAGAGGAAAAGCACCTTCCACCAGTGGAGAGGAGCGATAAAGCCAAGTCATGTCCTCATAAAGGCCTCCCAGCAGGAAGCGGGGGCACGCGTCCTACCCCCCTAAGATTACCAAACGTACAAGTTGTCGCTGGGTTGTTTCAAGTAGAAAGGGCAAGTAACCAAGAAAGCTGCACCACAGAGAACCAGGCACACACGAGCCCACGTGACACTGAAATCAGATTACGAGAGAGAGCAAACTTGCCTTCCCCACTAAGTCTGTAAGGCCTGGGCAGGAGGCAACTGGAGCTCGTCATGTGAAGGCATAAAAGAGGAGAAGAAACCACATCTAGGGCAGAGGTACATGGGGAAGTCAGGAGTACGATTAAAGAGGAAAAACATCTTTTTCTCATCGGTATTAGATGAAATCAAATTTGAAACCAAATTTGGCTGAAGATAACCACAACAAGGCCCAAAGCAGCTTAAGGGATGCTGAAATTGGTTCAAACTCCCACAACCATCAGTCAAACAGAAGAAAAGGCATTCACATCCCACTCTTCTTCTCAGCCATCACTGTTCTGTACACACTGTCCAGCATTCATTGGGAAACGGTGAGTCACATATATTACCGCGTAATGGGTGATACGTGACTCTACACAGAATAACGTCAGTTTCCTTCAGACAGTATACCCAGGCCTACAACAAGCATAGGAAGGACTTAATAAATGGTATTGAAAAAAATGACTGTAAATTATATGAAAATGGATATTTTCCAGCATTTCCTCATTGCTATACAGTTTCAGAAATAAAATAATACATAACAAATCATAAAAATACATCAGTTTTACTATCAAAAGTTTTACCATTAATATCATTTTTTTCTTTAAGAAACTATTAGCCTTACACCTGATATAATAAACAATATGCTTTCTTTTATTAAAAATGAGACTACACAACCTGTTATTTCTATTTTATTGTATTGATTATAAGGAGTTCAAGTTACATATTCTCTTTGTGTGTGTTACTTGCTCAGGTATGTCCAACTCCTTGTGACGCCATGGACTGTAGCTCACCAGGCTCTTCTGTCCATGGAATTCCCTAGGCAAAAATATATTCTCATTAGCAATAACTATTTTTACTTTGAGTTTTGAAAACGATTGTAAAGTTTTTATCTTATTTCAGGTGGTACTAGTGGTAAGGAAGTCATCTGCCAATTCAGGAGATGCAGGAGATGTGGGTTCGATCCCTGGGCCAGGGAGATCCCCTGCAGGAGATCATGGCTACTCACTCCTGCCTGGAGAATTCCATGGACAGAGGAGCCTGGCAGGCTACTGTCCATAGGGACACAGAGTCAGACATGACTGAAACAACTTAGCACCCGTGTTTTAACAGCAATATGAAATTGGTATTTTTAATTAAGAAGCACCCCATAATGTCCTCCATGAGGATGGTGTTCACTGAATATTTCTGTCATATATGTAGATAGATAGATGGATACTATTATATACTTAGTACATACGAGGTCAGAAGATTTCAGTGTTGACTTACAATGGACTTATAAGAAAATGTCCCAAGAAAACTAAAGATTACATGATGGCAGAAATGTATACCACAACCTCAGACAAAGTCATCCTTCAAACAATGCATGGGTGCCTACAAATATTGCACTTGCATTATCATTGATAACTTTCAAGATCAATTAAAATCAAAACCAGAATATAACGCAAAAGTTCTTTTCCAAATATTCTTCAAACACCAAAGTATAACTTGGTTGTCATTGCCTGAAGCAGGAAGGCAATTTACATGTCTAAAATTGCAGAACAACTATTTGAAAAATTCAGTCAGCTTTTATTTTCATTCCCGCAGAAGAAATATAATATAAATTATTTGTGACAAATGAACACCTTACATATCCTTTGACCTAATCTGATCTCAAAGAAACATACATATAATCATAGAGGAATACAAAATAGTTCAAATATACAGTTGCCATGAATTTGCACAAATGCCTCTGGCTACACTGTGATCTAATTTTTAATCCAACAAAGAAGAGAAAAATCTTATTTCTATTCCAGGTGCTTCTTAAGTAGTCCTCTATAGGCCTTGACATTTCTGACCAATCATTTTAGAATCCAGATTCTATTATTTGAAAAATTTTGTTTTTATTTTTCTCTTATAAATTAGAAAAAATTGTATTACAATACAGTTATTAATATTGATACATTTGCCTTATATTGATGTTATTGATAACAATCACAAATTTAGTGGCTTGGAGTAACACACATTATTATTACAGCGAATTTTGAAGGTGAGAAGTCTGGACATGACCTAGCTGGTGCTCTGATCCAGGTCTCACAAGGGTTTATGTAAGTTGTAGGCCTGTCTGAGTTCCTTTCTGCAGTCTAATACACCCTTCCAAGCTCAAGTGGATGTAGGCAGAATTCAGGCCATTGCAGTTGCAGAATTGAGGTCTTCTTTATTGCTCTCATCTAGGTGGGCAGTATTTATAATGTACAGGCCACCCTTAGTTTCTTGTCATAATCCTAGTAGTAGCATACTTGTCTAATCAAGCAAGAGATGTCCCATCACTTTTGTGATAAAAACTTGATTTAATCAGGAGGTTGACTCTTCATTATCTTTGCCATATTCTACTAGTTAAAACCATAAGATGTGATTTTTTAAGGGGTCACCATACTGCAAGCAAACAATAATTGGGTTGATATTTATGTACTGAAATTCTAAGTGACTACTCATTTTTACTTTCTTATTTCTTAACTAGCATTCCTGCCTGGAGAATCCCATGGATAGAGAAGTCTGGCAGGTTACAGTCCATAGCGATACAGAGTCTTACGTGACTGAGGTGACTGTGGTCAGGGAATTTTAATCTTTTGATTGTGAATAGAAACCTTTGGAAATGTTTTGGAAAAGGAAGTGAAATGACATGGTTCATGTGATTAAACTGTTATCATCCTTGTTTCTATACAACAAGTTTTATCTTCAGAAATAAGACTGGCAACACAGAAACCACCTAGGAAGCTACGTCAGAAGAAAGCAGAGCTCTTGTGGTTCAAACTGCAGTGTTTCTCATTCAAAATAAGCTACAAGTGAAATTTAGAATATATTTTGAAGACAGACCTGGCAGGGCTTGCTGATATGCTGAATGTTGACTGTGACATCAAGGGAAAAATGTCTTTGAGTATTTTGGGGACTAAGGAGCCAGATGAATAGTATTAATAATATTTTTGTTGATAGGACAAAGACTGCAGAACATGAGGAGTTGGGAATTTTTTTAAAGATCTGCTTGTATATGTTAAGCTGAAGATGCCTACCAAGATATAAGCTGGAATATAAAATAGGCAGTAGGTTATCGGAACCTAGCTCTCAGAGGAGAGAAAGAAGATCAAGATTCATAAACCAAAAACATGAGTATGCAGATAGAGGTAAATAAAGAGACTAGTGTTATGACTGAGTCCTGGGACATTTCAGTAGTGATGGGTTTGGAAAGAGAACCAGCAAAGACTGGAAGTTGCAGGTAGAGAGGTAGGGTGAAAATTCCAAAAGTTTGGTACTTACAAGGACAAGAAATGAAAGAATGTTAAAAATGAGGGAATCATCTACTAGAGCCATTTTTCATGTGGGATGGAATGAATCCTAGGAGAATTTTAGAAAATTGTATTTTAAAAATTCTTATCATATTTGGGACATGCGAAGGTGTCAGTGGCTATGTATCATTCATTGTAGCTTCAGGCATCCAGTTTGGTTTTAAGCATATTAATAATTAAAGAAGCCCAAAGCCTCATGAGCCTAAAGCCTCTTTTTAGGACAAACAGATTTTTTCACAGTTATTATATAATCACCAAATAATTCAATGAGATCAAACCAGGAACAGAAATTCCAAACTTTACTTGGAAATCTTTACCAACTGATGTGTGAGGAAGTGCATTACTAATGATGAAAGTGAGAAAGAACAGACTTTTTCATTCACTTTTTATTGTTTAGAGGTTTATTTTGGGCATCCTTTAAAAAGCAAAAGCATCTCACCTGAGTTGAAGGCTAGGCAGCTGAAGAGGTTCAGAATGAGCATCCAAAAGGGGTTACTTTGGCATGTGGATTATTTTGAGGCAAAGTCAGCTGTTAACTACAAATTGGTATTTGCCATGTACCTCTCAAAGATTAAATCATGCGTTGCTACAGTTGCCGACTTTCATCACTCTGAAAGGAGTTCAGGGTGAAGAGCAGAAATGAGGCACTCTGTGCTCAGGGGAGAAGGGCAAGGACAGAACAGGTCTTTAGATAGTTAGATATTTTCAGGAGCTGGTTTTATGAGCCCAATTCTTATATATCTCCTCATATCTAGAAAATTGCTAAAATCTTCCATGGTGACATCTGATCCTCAAGACTAGCAGAAACTTCTGCCAAAAAAAAAAAAGAATATATATGTGCTATACTGCCTGTACTTTCCTTTCACCAAAATCACATATATGTTAACCTTGTCCCCTCCCTCTGAGCAGTTTCTCAGAGTTATCTCGAATGCTTTCTCCCGGGCTATAGTCCTCATTTTGCCCCAAACAAAACTTAACTTGCAACTCTCACATCATTCATTATTTTTTAAGTCATCACAACCAAGGTCCAAAAGACTCAGGAAGTACTCTTAACCTCCTCTTTTGTTGCCTAAATTAACTTAGAAAGACGCTTGGCCAGGGAAGGTGTTCCTACTAAGGGTATCTCACTTATGAATAACCGATCTATGTAGCAGGGCAAGCATCTCATCGTCAAGAAGCTGGGAAGATTTTCCTGGGTTGGGAAGATCCGCTGGAGAAGGGATAGGCTACTCACTCCAGTATTCTTGGGCTTCCCTTGTGATTGAGCTGGTAAAGAATCTGCTTGCAATGCAGGAGACCGGGGTTCGATCCCTGGGTTGGGAAGATCCCCTGGAGAAGGAAAAGGGTACCCACTCCATTATCCTGGCCTGGAGAATTCCATGGACTGTATACCCAATGCGGTTGCAAAGAATCGGAGACAACTGAGAAACCTTCATTTTCACTTTAGTTGTATAAATTAACTTAGAAAGGCGCTTGGCCAGGGACAGAGTTCCTACTGAGGGATTCTCTCTTATGAATGACCGATCTATGCAGCAGGGCAGGAGTCTCATCGTCAGACACCTGCTCTTACTGTCTTGTGTTTTGTGAACCACCCTCCTCCTCTTTGGAGCGCCAGGCCCCTAAGCACCATATAACCCTCAACAGCTTGGGTGTCTCATATTTTTGGGGGTCCTATACATACTTATTTGGATTTGGTTTTCTCTTGTTAATCTGTCTTATCTCAATTTAATTAATTAGACTGTTCAGCAGAATCTAGAAGGGGAGAGAAAAATATCTCCCTTCCGACAAATCATAGAACATTTTCTCCTTTCCTTGGTTAGTCATTAGAAGCTCAAGAATTCACTAACTGTTGCATGGACCATCAGTTCAGAAATTTATGTTACTTGATTTATAGCCAATAAGGTTTACTCCTCCACTAATTATAGGTGATTTAGAATAATATTTATTAGATGATTTTATTCAATAAAGTTTTGTGCAAGTGCCTATTATCAATTGAAGGGATTATCAGAATTTTTGCATTTCTATTATGATGTCACAGTCAGATGATTTATTCTAATGAAGTTCCTGTTTTGAAAACAATTTAATGTAAATCAAATTTAAAATACATGAAATCATAAATTTTAGGCATAAAACTGTGTTCAATATTCATGCTTGAGAAGTGGTTTCAGAACTGGTGACTCTAATAACCTTTTTTTTGATAATTAAGTTGCAGAGCTTATAGCAAAGCTATCATCTGTGAAGAGATGATGGGAAACAGAACAGCAATATGTGTAAACATTAATAAAATGCAAACACAATATATCAGCCACACTGTTGCCACCAGATCCCTGTAGATTCCACTGTTATTGCAAAAACATATTTTGAGTCAGAGTTTAAGCTTGCTTTCCTGTGAGCAACTTCAAGAGATTATTTCAAATGAAAGCTACAGATGGAAGAAAAGTGGCCAGGAGAGAATGATGTAAACTAACCAAATAGTAAGTGGAAAGGGAACCCTAGAAAGGGTGTGGAAAGGTGAGTAGTGAAAGCATATAACACAGCACACTCAGAGGCAAACAAGGAAAACTGAAGAACAAATATAAGAGGACCAGAACTTTAGTACAATTGGCAGATACTTCTTATAAGCTTACAATAATAAGGGTAGAATCTATTGAAAAAATAAATTGATTGTGCTTATCCTGAAAAAAAAATTGTAATGGAATGAACTAGACTAAAACAGTTCCTTATAACCTAGGTGTGAAGAATAAAACAGGACGCAAATCTCAAATTAATACAAAGGAATAGAAAGTTGGCAATCCAAAATAAAGATTAGTCTATCAGTAGTTATCTCTGCTAGATGCATAAAATTATAAATCCCCTGTGGGAATGTTTTACCATCTTCTCAAGTAGGGTTGCAATGAGAGCTGAGCTGGTGAGTCTGTGCAATTTACAAACTACCACAAAGGCAAGTTTTGAATCAATTCAGAAGTTGGAGGGAGGATGAGAGGAGGGGGAAATAGGAAGAAGGAGAAAGCAAGAGAAAACAAGAAAGAAAAGGATGAAGCTGTCAACTAAAAAAATATTCACAATCTAAAAGTTAAATTTATAATTTTATATATTTAAATCCACCTGTAACATGGGAGACCTGGATTCGATCCCTGGGTTGGGAAGATCCCCTGGAGAAGGGAATGGATTCCCACTCCAGTATTCTGGCTTAAAGAATCCCATGGATTGTAGAGTCCATGGGATCACAAAGAGTCCGATACGATGGAGCAAACTTCACAAAAGTTAAGAGGTATGTTTTACTCACAAATTTTTAGAACTTGGAGCCAGGAAGCAGCACCTTAAGTAACCCTGAGAGAACTGCTCTCAGAAGGGGAGGCAGCAGCTAGGATATATAGGAATTTTGCAACAAAGGGCATATAGTAGGAACAAAAGATTACTTTTTTTTTTTGCATTCAAAATTATTGATTAACTACTGTGAAATAAAATAATGAAAAATAGAGCAGGATTTCTGATTTCAATCAAGTCAAAATATACTGGTGGAGGTGGACAGACACACTGGGGAATGAATAACTATCATGCAATGAACATAGCTCAGTAGCAAAGATACACCTAAAATTTTACCAGATCACAGGAGGAGGAACAAGGACATTTGTCGGGAGGCAAGGTTTTTAAGGTGGAATTTGACATTTGAGATGGGTTTTAACAAAGGGGTTCAAGGTCAGTGAATAATCAACTAGATTTGAAAAACTATCCTACAGAAATCTACAAAAGATTACTATTAATTAAACCAAACTGGAAACAGCTGGACATGACTGAGCTTCTGAGTACACAGGCATGCATGCATGCAGACAAAACTAGAAATCCCAAGTTAAGGAATTTAGCACTTTTCTACACATATAGGAAGATGCAAGAGTCTGGGATCACTAACATCCTTCCTCTGATGTGCCCCTCAGCCACCTGGGGCCAGTGTCCCGTGTTTTCACATCCTGAGTCTCCCCAGGGCACACCATGGGGAGTGGCTGCAGTCTGATGGCTGCAAGATGGCAAGTACGCTTTCCTCCCTGAGATCCTCAGGGCTTACAAGCTCACCTTCTTGGTGGTGACTATAAATTGCTGATGACTGTGACAACCTTTGTTTACTGATGCAGCAGGAAATATTTCATTTTTCAAAGCCAATGGTTTGAGGGGGTACAAAAAGGAAAATGAAAGGCAGGAAATGAGAAGAAGGAAGGAGAGAAGCCAGAAGGAGCAGGAAGAGTGGGAGAATGTGGACAAAGAAGGGTCAAAGAGAGCTGGTGGAAAGATCAAAGCAGAAGACGTGATGAAGAGGCAAGAATGGAAAGAAAAGGGATCCGCATGACACACTTCTCTCTTTGTCCTTGGATCTCAACCTGGAGTGGTGGTGGTGGTGGTGGCTTAGTTGTTTGTCCAACTTTTTTTGGCCCCATGGACTACAGCCCACCAGACTCCTCTGTTCATGGGATTTTCCAGGCAAGAACACAGGAGTGGGTTGCCATTTCCTTCCCCAGGGAATCTTCCTCACCAAGGGATCGAACTTGCATTTCCTGTATCACAGGTGGATTCTTTACTGCTGAACCACCAGGGAAACCCCAACCTGGAGAAAGAGAAGGAAAGAAGCAGGAATGATTTCTCACTGAGGTATGAAAGGCAACAGCATCTCAGCAATAGTGTCACTGTGGCTCCCAGAAAGACCCAGAAGAGAGGGCAGGATGTGCAGAGTCCAGAGCACTGCACCATTAACTGGTGATGCAAACATAGTGTTGCTTCTTAGGAGGCTGATGATTTTGCTGCTGAAAGGCAGCTCCAAGGACCAGAAGGATGGAGATCACTGAGGAGTTTGCTTAAATATTTGGAATTTCAGGTCCCCTAATCAGCATCTGCATTTTAACAAGATCTCTAGTTGATTTGTATGCATGTGGAAATGTAAGAAATACTACACAATTCTCTATGGCTCCCTGGGGCTACATTAACTTTGCTTTACATTCAAATAAATGAAGAGCCAGTCACTGGGGTGCCATAAAAGCAACTTGATGTTTAAGTCAGTGACATTCCAGGGAAGGTGGTAATTCTTGAGAATTCCATAAGAAACAACAGCTTCTCATGCTAAACATGGGTTTTCCTGGTGGCTCAGCAGTAAAGAATCCACCTGCCAATGCAGGAGATATGGGTTGGATCCCTGGATTGGGAAGATCCCCAATCTTCCCAATAGTCATCAGGAAATAGCAAACCATTTCAGTATTCTTGCCTGGAAAATTCCAGGGACAGAGGAGCCTGGCAGGCTACAGTCCATGGGGTCACAGAAGAGTCAGACATGACTAAGCAACTAAGCAACATACTAATCTCATCAAAGTTACATCACCTTGGAAAAGAAATTCTTGTTTTTTTGGAAGTAGAGCAAAATTTGCCACCACAAAATGTGTCTCTCTGGGATGTGAATTATTTTGAACTGAAAGAAAAAACAAAATCAAAGCCCCAAAGACTCAGGAAGAAGCTTTGATCTTCCTCCTTGGCTGTCCAGAAGAATTTAGATAGAGGGCCTGTCCCTGGAATAGAGCCATCACCAGAGATGTCTGCAGAGAACGTGGCCTAGGTGTGATGGGAAAAACCCTGGAGATCAGAATCCATTCTGTTTCCCATTGTCTGTTGCAGGCCCAGCAAACTTTTTTTTTTTTTTTTTTTACCAAAATTTGCTTTTTCATCTCCATGTGAATTGCCTTCCTCCCCTTTGAAATCCCAAGCCATTACCCCTAACATCCTCTTCTGTTTCTAGCTGATGATGGCATCTAAGGTGACAGCTTTGACCATTTAGATTAGTTATTCAGTTTTCCTGGGTCTCTCCCAAATATACACGTCATTAAACTTTTGTTTGTCTCCTGATAATCTGTCTCATGTCAATTTAATTCTTAGACCAACCAGAAAAACTCTGAAGGGTAGAGGAAAATGTCTTCCTCCTTGACAGAACAGAAGTATGGTCCTACTGATCTTACAAGTGGAATAGTATATTGCCTTATTCTCACTGATTTGATAATTTATCTGAGGAAAACAGCCATAGCATATGTCATTATCGTAGTCAGATTTACACACTAGAAGTGAAGACCTATTATCAAACCTGATATTACATATTATTAAACTATTGTTTTTCTCCTTTTTTGCTTTTTTTTACTGTTAATAGAAGCCTTATTTGTAATAGCCCAAACAGGGAACAATCTAAATGCCCTTCAGTGGGTAAATGTGTAAACAAACTCTGGTATATCCATATACAGTGGACTACTAGTCAGCAGTAAAAAAGTAATGAGCAAGTTATTGGTACATGAAAGAAATTGGATGTATCTCAAAGGCATCATTAGAAAAAGCCAACCCCCAAATGCTATATACTGTATATTTTCTTGTATATAACATTTTCTAACAAAATTATAGAAATGAGAGATTATACATAGATATTTAAATATCAGTTTCCTGAGCCTGCTGTAAAACATTAGCACAAATTTGGTAGCTTAAAACAAAGAAATGTATTCTCTTACAATAAGTTCTGGAGGCCAATCTGTCTTTTATTAAAAGAGGTTCTCAGCCAAGAACCAAAAGAGTAAAAGTATGTTATTTTTTATCATCTACTAAATATAGATGCTCTTAAATTCCTCTTATTGCCAGTTTCTAGTTCATTTATATACGACATATATATATATATATATGATCATACAGAGTACTTCTTTTTGAAAGCACACCACACCACAGTCATAAATATCACTTTTTTCATAATAAAGATTTATACCTCCCTGATTTCAGAAAAGTGATATTGGAGGTCATATTTTCAGGTATCCACCTGGATTTAAAATATTAATTATCACTTAACAATAAGGGGGAAAGGAAATTTTCATTCTCAGATAGCACTTCTCACCTGCTAACTGGAAAGAGAGCATTTGATGTCATGAACTGTGAAATGAAATCTGACATGGCAAACTATTATCTGACATGAACTTTTACACGGTTACTAATCTAGTTCCCTAATTTTTTTAATTTCTTTTGTGGTTTAGAGAGTAGCAGTTTTTAATAAGCATGCTTTTTTTCCAATTGTTGTTGTTTAGTTGCTCAGTTGTGTCTGACTTTTTTTTGACCCCATGAACTGTAGCCCACCAGACTCCTCTGTCCATGGGATTTCCAGGCAAGAACACTGGAGTGGGTTGCCACACCCTCCTCCAAGGGCACTGGCCCGGCCCAGGGATCAAACTCGTGTCTCTTATATCTCTTGAACTGGCAGTCAAGTTCTTTACGACTAGTGCCACCTGGGAACTCCTTTCAAGTCTATTAGCACGGAATAAATAAAAAGATAGGTACACAATTAGAAAGAAAATATAATAAGTACAAATAAAGTTATATGTGTATATGTTGACTATATATTAGATCATATGAATAAAATGGACATTAAGTGACCTCACAGTATGCATTTTATGTCAACAATAGAAATAGACCATTTGCTTTGAAAGAAAGATGCCCTGTGATCAAATAGCGAAAAGTATAAGGTAATGATAGAAGCTATATTAAGTGAGGTGGTGTACTGGAATCTGGATAAACTGTTAATATAGACTTTACTCACTAAAACTATGTTTCAATAATCCACTCAGAAAAACAGACCAGATCATATTCTAACTTATTAGGATAGTCCTGGATAGCCTAACGCAGATGGGGAGATTTTAGGGTCTTCTGATTTCCACAATTTCACATCGGGTTGCCTCTGAACTTGTCTGTTTCTATTTCCTCTCATTTTGCTTTTGACTAGACACTGTTTCCTGCATCCCTTCTCTTGATTCCAGGGTAGCACAGTTTCCTTATATACATATATATATATCTCCTTATGTATATATACTATATACATGGTTATAAAGATGTATTCAGACATGTTCCGTCTGAAATGTCCCTTGAACATTAGCCTGGGACTGACTCACAGCAAAGTTTTTCTCACTGATCACAGCTGCAAGGGCATGATGAACTGAACCTTGGTTGGTTCTCATTGAAATCAAAACTTAAAAAAAAAATTGTATATTGTGCATGTTCTTCATTTAAACACTTATTTTTTAATATGTAATGCATTTTAATGCAAAATTTTAATATAGATTAAAAAAAGGGGCAAAAGTTCTCAGCTATATTTTAGTATGTAACAGAGAATATTCACTTTTGTTGAAACAGACAGCACCCACCCAAATGAGAACAGAGGCTATTTATTCACCAGTCCTAAATTTATATATAGTTTTATTCTCTTTTTTTTCCAAGTCTCCTACTCATTGATCCTTTTCAGCAATAAAATTAATTTATTTTTTAAAAAACATCTTTTAAACGTGTCTGCTGTTCTCTTGGGCTTCTAAGGTGGCTCAGTGTTAAAGAATCTGCCTGCCAATGCAGGAGAAGTGAGTTCAGTCCTTGGGTCGGGAAGATACCCTGGAAGAGGAAATGGCAACCCACTCAAGTACACTTGCCTGAAAATTTCAATGGACAGAGAAGCCTGGAGGGCTAGAGTCCATGGAGTAAAAGAGTATGACATAGCTGAGTGACTGAGCATGCACAGGCACTATTTCTCTGAGATAAGACAATAGCCAAAACTCTGATTAAAAATAATTAAAGAAGAAACAAAACAGATAAAGGCAGGAATATATCATTAACTGAGTTTTCAATTTTTGCTTAACGGGGAATTTATTACACACTTTGAAAATGTTATAAAGATGTTATCAGATCCTTTATCTCCCTCAAAATGAGTTTTTAAATTGTGAGTGAAATTGGCTTTCATGTGTTTTGTACCCGTTAATTTATTTTAATGAAGCGTGAGTATTAGAGGACAAGATGATGTTTCATATACCAAGTTGTTTATGAAGTTTGGTGTCAATACCGAGTCATTCCTACCTAATCGAAAAATTGTATGACTTTCTGAATTTTCTAACACATTCCAAAATAAATATGAACCGGATAAGGAGGAAAAACTAAAATCTAGCTGGTCCCTCCTCACCACTTTCCCCCATAGCTCTGTTCCAGCACACAGCGACAGGAAGCCATACACGTCTTGTTTTCCTCTATCCCCTGCAAGGTCAAACTGATCAGTTAGCATTCAGCAAGTAGTCCCTAAAGCTAATCTGACAATATGCTGCTCAGGAATTAACAGTTAACTACAGCTCTGGAATTTAGATTCATCATTAAATAAAATCTCTGAATTTACAGTACTGACTGTGAAAATACACCTAAAAAGACAAACATGTCTGCCTTTGAGTCAAGTAAATAGAAATGAAAACGTTTTAATTTTTCATGCTTTATTTTTTCTTTTTAAAAGACAGGATAGTTAAATTGTGATCTGCAATTTAAAACAATAAACTAGGTACTTGTAACAGTAATTGTCTTTATATAATTCTAGACGAACTTCTAACATCCCACTGTATGGATCTATCTCTCTAGCTATACTAAAAGAGGTTTGATATTAGACATTTTGTCGCTTTTATAAGACATAGTGGGGCTCTTGCTAGCATTCCATTAAGACGCATCATCAATATTTAAGTTAATCATATTTACAAATGGCTTCTCAGCTGGCACTCGTGGTAAAGAATCTGCCTGCCAATGCACGAGATGCCAGAGGTGCTGGGTCAATCCCTGGGTTGGAAGGTCCCCTGGAGAAGGAAATGGCAATCCTCTCCAGTGTTCTTGCCTGGGAAATCCCATGGATGGAGAAGCCTGGTGGACTACAGTCTCTGGAGTCACAAAGAGATGGACACAATTGAGCACACATGCATTTAAAAATATCTGACGTTTCAGGAAAATTTCACATGAGGCATTGACAATTTTGACTAATCCTTCATGTCTAAAATACCACTGTTTTATCAAGATGCTTTTTTAATCTTTTTTTTTTTTTTTTGAAATTTACAAACTCTGTGATAGGAAAGACACACAAAAAAGGCTGAGTGTGGTTTTTCCAGTTCCAACACAATAGATATGTAATAATATGAGATGACAGACAGAAGTCGGACAAGTACAGACATTACCATCATTTCCCAGCTCACTAACATGTAGTGGTCCTAGCTTCTGACATGCTAAGATCAGTTGCGCAAGATCAGATTTATTCTTTGGTGTAAAGGCATTCAGCTGAATGGCTAATGCACTAGGCAGACACAGGGTGGCTAAACCTCAGTGCTCCTTCATCACACATGCAGGAGCCAAGTTCCCAGAGGCCTGAATCAGTGCTGGCAGCTTCGTTAGGTGATGTAAACCTCTCTGAGGAGCCCAAACTGGGAGGTCAGTCATGGCCATGAGAGGCACCCTCCAAACCAGCTGGATCAGAGATATGTAACAGCACAGCAGGGACAGAGAATGGACTTCAGAGAGTCTGTCTCAATCGATAAGCACTCTCTGTGTCTCATCTCAGCTTCTTCGTTGCCCAAATACTCAGAGCACAGTAAGAGCTTATGAGACAGGAAAGCTGTCTCCATGTAAATAATACACCAAAACTTTTATGATCCATTTCATGCCACAACTTAAATATTCACTGAAAGAGGGAAATGCTTCATCTTGATGGCAGGCTACTTTGACTTTTTATCTATCTTCTTATTGATTTCCTTCTATAAAATCCAAAAAGAATGAGGCTGAGATGTTTGTATGTGTTTGGTAACCAGAGAAGAATATTCTTGCTTCTGTGTATTCAATGAGGAGTAATGGAAATGTGGTTTTAAAGTAGAAAATTCACTTTAGAAAATAACTTCAAATCTTTGCAGTCTCCCAATCATCCCATTGTATTACACTAAACAATTTCCTAACCCAGAAGATTATAGTTAACATGCAAAAATATGAAAACAAAAGAATATATGATCACCTGAATTCAAAAATGACTTTTTTCTTGGCTTCAAGATAGTTGGCCATTAGTGCTCCTCATTCCATTTCTTCCAAAATCCCAGTTGGTGTTATTCATTATCATCTGCAGTATTACATAACTGGAACCCCCGGGCAGAAAACTTCACACCCTAATAATCCTCCATTGCCTTAGTGTTGTTACCACTCCCATGTCCTAAGACCATACACTTATTTTTGCACCTTTTGCTTTCCCTCATTCTCAAAACGAAGCAGTATTTCCCCTTATTTTTATTTTTGTGTCTCGCTGTTGTTGGTCTGTTCATATTTTCTTTAATTATACCTTTTTTATAAAAGTATTTTTTTATTAAGTTGATGTATTCAATGTTGCCAACGCGATAGCCCAATGCTATATCAAGGTAGCAAAAATGAAGATTTCTGGTGTTTTTTTAAATACAAACACTGTGAATTACAATACATTCGCATTAGACTTCCATTGACTACCCAGTCTTTAATTATACTTTTAATGACATTTGTACATCAAGTTTTAGGAATCTGCACTAAACTTGACCAAATTGATACGTGAAAAATATTTAGGGAAATATTTTATTTTTCATACCATGAGAAGCACAGAAGATTGACTTGAGACTATATTTGCAAAGGGTTGAGGGTGACAAGGTTAGAAAGTGAAGCTGAGTCTGTAGAATATAACAAACTTAGCCTTATTGTTCTCTAAAAAGTTTACTTGTGAAGAAAATAGACTAGTTAAATTTTTGAACTACTGATGTAGAACATGATGAACATACATACACTCCAGGATGATATGTTGGTTTACAGATGTGTTTCTCATGGTGTCTGCAAACCACTTGGTGGGAATCATGCATCTTAAAAATGCTCCTGCCTGCATCCACTGGGGTTCGGGTCTTGAGTCACCTATGCTAAAATTCAGACTTGAGAAAGATTTAATAAAACAATAACAAAGGTTGTGTTCACTATTCACTGACAAATGAAATATAAAGTCTTCTCTGAAAGATGGAATATTAAAAATACACACTAAGATAAACATAATTTTGACATCATCTAGAGTAGTTTTCCTTGGTGGTTTAGATGGTAAAGTGTCTGCCTACAATGAGGGAGACCTGGGTTCCACCTTTGGGTCAGGAAGATCCTCTGGAGAAGGAAATGGCAACCCAGTCCAGTACTCTTGCCTGAAAAATCCCATGGACAGAAGAGCGCAGTAGGCTACAGTCCATGGGGTCGCAGAGTCGGACATGACTGAGCGACTTCACTTTCACTTTAAGAGTAGTTATGTATCTTTTGACAAGCAATTTGGAAGAGCCAAATAACTTCAATTACATTATACTTTGATCAAAACTTCATTTAAATACTATCAGCATTTAATTGAAAGCTACTTTGACCAAGATATTGGTGCAGTGAGAAGCTGTGATTGGTAGAAAAGTTCAAGTAATTGGCTACACTCAAATTATTAGAAAAAACAGACCTGAAAAATCTATCATTTTCTCCCTAACTTGGCTAGTCAACAACTGTCCGAAAAAGAAATGGTTATTTCCATATAAAACTTACAAGAATTTGGAAAATTTCAGAGGGATCAGTTTTAAAAACACTGGAATTAAACAATACTTGGAATGGTGGGGAAAACATCTCAAGGGGTCAAACAGCAATTCAAATAATTAAAGATACACCCAGAAAACCAAATCTTATTTTTTCAAAATGCACAGAGCTCCTGAAAAATATTTTAAATCTAACATATTTCTAAATTCAAATGCATATATATGTGTGTGTATATATATATACACACACATATTTCTGTGTCAGCTATTATGAGCTAAAATTTGGGGGGAAAAAATTCCCTGGATTCGGTGTTGTGCTTGTAACAGACTTTGAAATGTGGTATAATCACATAGCAACTGATAATCCACCCTGAAAAATAAATCATGACCAAATTGTTCTATAGACACTTCCTATTGGAGAATCCCTATATTATCACATGTAATTTCCTTAAGTACAAAGATGAATGTCATTAGGAGATGTATATTTGGCCAGTTTTTTAACCTGCCAGAGCTCTAGGGGCATTTATTGTGAATGATATATCATAGTCATGAATTAATTAATGTTCTTAGTGCTATGAAAAAAAGAGATGGAGCCAACAAATACAATGTGTAAAATGATAACCATATGATAAATGGGTCATTCAGTGCTTTTTATTAAATTAAATATATTCATGACAAAAGCCAACACTGCAATATTGACTGAATAATTTAATCTTGTCATCTTATAGAGTGGGTTGCAAAATAACAAATTGTTCAAGCCAAGTAAGTTATTGAATACTTTCAGACTCAAGAGAGTTGTGGGCTTAAAACCAACTCTTGCTACCTCATTCCTCAGAGTTGACAGATATTAGAGCATTCATAATAAACCTGCCATTAGAGGCACTCATCTTTCCTTTTTTCTTTCTCTGACAGAAAAATATCCATTTTTTGGCTGAAATATTATCTTTCAAGAGGCCAGATTTATGAGGACCAAAATAACTCAGCCTTAAATGTCTACTCAGAGTATATTTATTGGAAAATATTAAGACTTCCCTGACATTTCTTAAATTCCATTAACTAATGTAATGATGATGGGTAAATAGTAAACAACTCAAGATAGATTATCAAAGGGACGTGGTTTGACTCCTGGGTCAGGAAGATCCCCTGGAGAAGGAAATGGCAACCCACTCAGGTATTCTTGGCTGGAGAATCCCATGGAGAGAGAAGCCTGGTGGGCTACAGTCCATAGGGTTGCAAAGAGTCAGGACACAACTGAAGCAATTTAGTATGGTGAGCAAAGTGAGTATAGTTAGAGGATTATAAATATAAAGATAAGAGGAGGGTTTAAAACATAGTTTTGGTTAGTTAGCCTAGTGATTCAATGTCATCTGTTAGCAGTCCCACATGGGAGCTGAGCCTTTCTATTGTTTTCATCAAATGAGGAAAGCATGATCTTAAATCATTTTGGATAGGAAGGAGACATAAAACATGAGCAGGGAATACAACATCAGGCAGAGAATAAAACAAAATAAAAGAAAACAAAAACATATATCCCTATAACTTTTACTGTTTGGTGCACTTTCTTATAACCTCCCAGAGCATCAAAAACATATGTAGGGTAGGCTGAAAACAGGTGGACATAATTCAGGGAGTCAAAATGTTGAATCCACAAACTATTCATTCTATGCCTTTTTGAGAAATGTTTTCTCACTTAGTAGTTAAAAAAGAGGGAAAAAATAAGCCGGTAAAGCAACTATCCAGTGAGATGTTCTTTGCCAAAGCAGAAACATATGACTATAATATGTTTACACTTTGAAGTTTACTTGAAAACACAGTGACCTAGAGCCGATTTTTAGTCACCCAGTGTGACTAATGTATTATATATAGATACAGATAAACAACGAGGTCTTACTGTATAGCACAAGGAACTATATTCAATATCCTCTGATAAACCATGATGGAAAATAATATTAAAAAAGCACATATATATATACACACACACACACACACACACACATTTGTGTGTGTGTGTGAATCACTTTGCTGTACAACAGAAATTAACACAACATTGTGAGTCAACTATACTTCAGTTTTTTTAAAATTTAAACAAATATTTTTTTTTCTTTTTCTTTTTTTCCTGATTCTTTTTTTGTTTTTTTCAATTATTTTTATTAGTTGGAGGCTAATTACTTCGCAACATTGCAGTGGGTTTTGTCATACATTGACATGAATCAGCCATGGAGTTACATGTATTCCCCATCCCGATCCCCCCTCCCACCTCCCCCCCACCCGATTCCCCTGGGTCCTCCCAGTGCACCTGGCCGAGCACCTGTCTCATGTATCATAATAAACATATGTGTCTGTTTAAACATATTCAGGTTGAAGGACTCAGGGTGCTGACTTCTAACTATAATGTCGTAGTATTAATAAATCAGCGGTTGTGAGTGGCCTCAGAATATAGGCAGAGCAAATGCTAATGAGCAAAGTTGTAGAACATCACACTCCTCAAAGGACTCAAGAACTAAAATATATAACCAAATAATCAAACACCTATGTATCAAATATTTATAATGATGAACAATGGATGCATATAAATTGCAATCTCTAAATGCTAATGCAAATAGTACTCTAATAATGGTTTATAAGCAACATGATAAACATCTAAACTATCGTTAGTCCAAAAATTCTCTGCTGCTGTTAGGAGCTCAGAAGATGCTTTGAAGTCAAAAGTTGCTTATCTACTCATGCATTGCAATGACAAGACAGTGACTAAACAACATGCATCACGATTGAGAACTAACCCAATTCTAATAATTTCCCACTTTGCTTTTTCTCCTAATAAGATTATTTTATTTGTTAAAAATATCATTAATATTGTTTCTACTATAGAGACAGACAAATTATATTATTGCTGTTCAGTTGCTAAGTTGTGTTTGACTCTTTATGGCCCCATGAACTGCAGCACGCCAGGATTCCCTGTCCTTCACCATCTCCTGGAGTTCGCTCAAACTCATGTCCATTGAGTCGATGATGCCATCCAATATCTTCTGTCGACCCCGTCTCTTCCTGCCCTAATCTTTCCCAGCACCAGGGTCTTTTTCAATGAGTCAGTTCTTTGCATTAGTTGGCCAAAGTATTGGAGCTTCAGCTTTAGCATCAGTCCTTCCAATGAATATTCAGGGTTGATTTTCATTAGGATTCACTGGTTTAATTTCCTTGCTGTCCTTCGTTTTTTCTACTGTGATTATTTTATTTGTTAAAAATGTTATTAACATTGAGCTTATTATAAAGACAAACTATATTAGCTAAATCAGCAAATCAGAGTACATGGGAATGGGCTGAAGGATTACAAGAATCTGTACAAAGCGATTAAGTATGTGTAAGCCCATAGACTCTTGAATTGATATGACACCCTATTTCCAACTCCCCTGACAAATTATTTTTCAGAGAGGCATTGAAAAGATCTATTTTTATGCAGCCAGTTAAAAAAAACAAAACAAACAAAAATGCCCGTGAAATAAAAAGCAATAATAATGGCAAAAATAATAAAAATAAAGTGAAAGTTGCTCAGTTGTGACCAACTCTTTGTGACCCCCATGGACTATACAGTCCATGGAATTCTCCAGGTAAGAATACTGGAGAGGGTAGACTATCCCATCTCCAGTGGATTTTCCCGACCCAGGAATCGAACCGGGGTCTCCTGCATTGCAGGCAGATTATTTACCAACTGAGCTATCAGCGGAAGCCCATCAGTTCAGTTCAGTTCAGTTCAGTTCAGTCACTCAGTCGTGTCGAACTCTTTGCAACCCCATGAATCGCAGCACGCCAGGCCTCCCTGTCCATCACCAACTCCCGGAGTTTACTCAATCTCATGCCCATTAAGTTGGTGATGCCATCCCCCCATCTCATCCTCTGTCATCCCCTTCTCCTCCTGCCCTCAATCCCTCCTAGCATCAGGGTCTTTTCCAATGAGTCAACTCTTCGCATGAAGTGGCCAAAGTATTGGAGTTTCAGCTTCAGCATCAGTCCTTCCAATGAACACCCAGGACTGATCTCCTTTAGGATGGACTGGTTGGATCTCCTTGCAGTCCAAGTGACTCTCAAGAGTCTTCTCCAACACCACAGTTCAAAAGCATCAATTTTTCAGCAGTCAGCTTTCTTCTCAGTCCAACTCTCACATCCATACATGAGCACTGGAAAAACCATAGCCTTGACCAGATAGACTTTTGTTGGCAAAGTAATGTCTCTGCTTCTTAATATGCTATCTAGGTTGGTCATAACTTTCCTTCCAAGGAGTAAGCGTCTTTTAATTTCATGGCTGCAGTCACCATCTGCAGTGATTTTGGAGCCCCCAAAAATAAAGTCTGACACTGTTTCCACTGTCTCCCCATCTATTTCCCATGAAATGATGGGACCAGATGCCATGATCTTACTTTTCTGAATCTTAAGCTTTAAGTCAACTTTTTCACTCTCCTCTTTCACTTTTATCAAGAGGCTTTTTAGTTCCTCTTCACTTTCTGCCATAATGGTGCTGTCATCTGCATATCTGAGGTTATTGATATTTCTCCTGGCAATCTTGATTCCAGCTTGTACTTCTTCCAGTCCAGTGTTTCTCATGATGTACTCTGCATATAAGTTAAATAAGCAGGGTGACAATATACAGCCTTGACGTACTCCTTTTCCTATTTGGAACCAGTCTGTTTTTCCATGTCCAGCTCTAACTGTTGCTTCTTGACCAGCATACAGGTTTCTCAAAAGGCAGGTCAGGTGGTCTGGTATTCCCATCTCTTTCAGAATTTTCCACAGTTTATTGTGATCCACACAGTCAAAAGCTTTGGCATAGTCAATAAAGCAGAAATAGATGTTTTTCTGGAACTCTCTTGCTTTTTCAATGATCCAGTGGATGTTGGCAATTTGATCTCTGGTTCCTCTGCCTCTTCTAAAACCAGCTTGAAACTTGAAAGTTCACAGTTCATGTATTGCTGAATCCTGGCTTGGAGAATTTTGAGCATTACTTTACTAGCGTGTGAGATGAGTACAACTGTGCGGTAGTTTGAGCATTCTTTGGGATTTCCTTTCTTAGGGATTGGAATGAAAACAGACCTTTTCCAGTCCTGTGGCCACTGTTGAGTTTTCCAAATTTGCTGGCATATTGAGTGCAGCTCTTTTCCAGCATCATCTTTCAGGATTTGAAATAGCTCAACCAGAATTCCATCACATCCACTAGCTTTGTTCGTAGTGATGCTTTCTAAGGCCCACCTGACTTCACATTCCAGGATGTCTGGCTCTAGGTGAGTGATCACATCATTGTGATTATCTGGGTCATGAAGATCTTTTTTGTACAGTTCTTCTGTGTATTCTTGCCACCTCTTCTTAATATCTTCTGCTTCTGTTAGGTCCATACAATTTCGGTCCTTTATCAAACCCATCTTTGCCTGAAATATTCCCTTGGTATCTCTAATTTTCTTGAAGAGATCTCTAGTCTTTCCCATTCTGTTGTCTTCCTCTATTTCTTTGCACTGATCACTGAGGAAGGCTTTCTTATCTCTCCTTGCTATTCTTTGGAACTCTGCATTCCAATGGAAATATCTTTCCTTTTCTCCTTTGCTTTTCGCTTCTCTTCTTTTCACAGCTATTAGTAAGGCCTCCTCAAGCAGCCACTTTGCCTTTTTGCATTTCTTTTCCATGGGGATGGTCTTGAACCTGTCTCCTGTACAATGTCATGAACCTCTGTCCATAGTTCATCAGGCTCTCTGTCTATCAGATCTAGTCCCTTAAATCTATTTCTCACTTCCAGTGTATAGTCATAAGGGATTTGATTCAGGTCATACCTGAATGGATTAGTGGGTTTCCCTACTTTCTTCAGTTTAAGTCTGAATTTGGCAATAAGGAGTTCATGATCTGAGCCACAGTCAGCTCCTGGTCTTGCTTTTACTGACTGTATAGAGCTTCCCCATCTTTGGCTGAAAAGAATATAATCAATCTGACTTAGGTGTTGACCATCTGGTGATGTCCATGTGTAGAGTCTTCTCTTGTGTTGTTGGAAGAGGGTGTTTGCTATGACCAGTGCATTTTCTTGGCAAAACTCTGTTAGCCTTTGCCCTGCTTCATTCCGTACTCCAAACCCAAATTTGCCTGTTACTCCAGGTGTTTCTTGACTTCCTACTTTTGCATTCCAGTCCCCTATGAGGAAAAGGACATCTTTTTTGGGTGTTAGTTCTAAAAGGTCTTGTAGGTCTTCATAGAACTGTTCAACTTCAGCTTCTTCAGTGTTACTGGTTGGGGCATAGACTTGGATTACCATGATATTGAATGGTTTGCCTTGGAAATGAACAGAGATCATTCTGTCATTTTTGAGATTGCATCCAAGTACTGCATTTTGGACTCTTTTGTTGACCATGATGGCTACTCCATGTCTTCTAAGGGATTCCTGCCCACAGTAGTAGATGTAATGGTCATCTGAGTTAAATTCACCCATTCCAGTCCATTTTAGTTTGCTGATTCCTAGAATGTTGACATTTACTCTTGCCATCTCCTGTTTGACCACTGCTTTGATTCAGGGACCTAACGTTTCAGGTTCCTATGCAATATTGCTTTTTATAGCATCAGACCTTGTTTCTATCACCAGTCACATCCATAACTGTGTATTGTTTTTGCTTTGGCTCCATCCCTTCTTTCTTTCTGGAGTTATTTCTCCACTGATCTCCAGTAGCATATTGGGCATCTACCAATCTGAGGAGTTTCTCTTTCAGTATCCTATCATTTTGCCTTTTCATACTGTTCATGGGGTTCTCAAGGCAAGAATACTGAAGTGGTTTGCCATTCCCTTCTCCAGTGGACCACATTCTGTCATAAACTGCAGGACAATTATACCAAAGAAATTCTCACACTGTTAGGAAAGTTCTAGGACCCACAACAGATTTCCCAACCTGGGGATCTGGCAAAGGGACTGAGAACCCCCAGGGAATTTGACTTTGGAGACCAGTGCATTTGATTACAGAACTTGCACAGAACTGGGGAAACAGACTCATAAAGGGTGCAAACAAAACCTTGTGCACACCAGGACCCAGGAGAAAGGAGCAGTGATCCCACAAGAGACAGACCCAGACTTGCCAGACTCTCTGTCCGGATCAGACCCTCTGTCCAGGAGTCTCTGGCAGAGGTGTGGCTGGGCGGTGGACTGCTGCAGGGTCTGGGGCACTGAGTTCAGCAGTGCGTTCATGGGACCTTTTGAAGGACTTCACCATTATCTTCATTACCTCCGCCATAGTTTGGTCTCCAGTAAAATAACAGGGAGGGAACACAACTGCACCCATCAACAGTAAATTGGATTAAAGATTTACTGAGCATGGCCCCGCCCATAGGAACAAGACCCAGTTTCCCCCACAACCAGTCTCTCCTATCAGGAAGCTTCCATAAGCCTCTTATCCTTATCCATTAGAGGGATGACAGAAAGAAAACCACAGTCCCAGAAAACTAATCAAACTGATCACATGGACCACAGCCCTGTCAAACTCAATGAAAGTATGAGCCATGCCCTGTAGGGCCACTCAAGACGGACGGGTCATGGTGGAGAGTTCTGCCAAATGTGGTCCACTGGTGGAGGGAATGACAAACCACTTCTGTATTCTTGCCTTGAGAACCTCATGAACAGTATGAAAAGGCAAAAAGATGGCACATTGAAAGAGGAACTCCCCAGGTTAGTAGGTGCCCAATATGCCACTGGAGATCAGTGCAGAAATAACTCCAGAAAGAATGAGGAGACAGAACCATAGTGAAAACAACACCCAGTTGTGGATGTAACTGGTGATGGAAGCAAGGTCCGATGCTGTAAAGAGCAATATTGTATAGGAACCTGGAATGTAAGGTCCCTGAATCAAGGCAAATTGGAAGCAGTCAAATAGGAGATGTTAAGAGTGAACATTATCTTAGGAATCAGTGAAGTAAAACAGACTGGAATGGGTGAATTTAATTCAGATGACCATTGTATCTACTACTGTGTGCAAGAAACCATCTGAAGAAATGGAGAAGCCCTCATTGCCAACAAGAGTCCAAAATGCAGTAGTTCGGTGCAATCTCAAAAATGACAGAATGATCTCTGTTCATTTCCAAGGCAAACCATACACCATCACAGTAATCCAAGTCTATGCCCCGACCAGTAATGCTGAAGAAGCTGAAGCTGAACAGTGGTATGAAGAACTACAAGACCTTCTACAAGTAACACCCAAAAAAGATGTCCTTTCCTTCATAGGGGACTGGAATGCCAAAGTAGGAAGTCAAGAGATACCCAGAGTAAAAGGTATTTTTGGCCTTGGATTACAAAATTAAGCAGAGCAAAGGCTAACAGAGTTTTGCCAAGAGAACGCACTGGTCATAGCAAACATCCTCTTCCAACAACACAAGAGAAGACTCTACACATGGACATCACCAGATGGTTAATACTGAGATCAGATTGATTATATTCTTTGCAGCCAAAGATGAAAAAGCTCTATACAGTCAGCAAAAACAAGACTGGGAGCTGGCTGTGGTACAGTACATGAACTCCTCACTGCAAAATTCAAACTTAAATTGAAGAAAGTAGGAAAAGCTACTAGACCATTCAGGTATAACCTAAATCAAATCCCTTATGGTTATACAGTGGAAGTGACAAATAGATTCAAGGAATTAGATCTGATGGACAGAGTGCCTGAAGAACTATGGATGGAGGTTTGTGACATTGTACAGAAGGCAGGGATTAAGACCACTCCTAAGATAAAGAAATGAAAAAGGGTAAAATGGCTGTCTGAGGAGGTCTTACAAATAGCTGAGAAAAGAAGAGAAGTGAAAGGCAAAGGAGAAAAGGGAAGATATACCCATTTGAATGCAGAGTTCCAAAGAATAGCAAGGAGAGATAAGAAAGTCTTCCTCAGTGATCAATGCAAAGAAACAGAGGGAAAAAATAAAATGGGAAAGACTAGAGATCTCTTCAATAAAATTAGAGATATCAAGGGAACATTTCATGCAAAGATGGGCTCAATAAAGGACAGAAATGGTATGGACCTAACAGAAGCAAAATATATTAAGAAGATGTGGCAAGAATACACAGACGAACTATACAAAAAGATCTTCATGACCCAGATAACCACAATGGTGTGATCACTCACCTAGAGCCAGACATCCTGGAATGTGAAGTCAAGTGGGCCTTAGGAAGCATCACTACAAACAAAGCTGGTGGAGGTGATGGAATTCCAGTTGAGCTATTTCAAATCCTGAAAGATGATGCTGCGAAAGTGCTGCACTCAATATGCCAGCAAATCTGGAAAACTCAGCAGTGGCCACAGGACTGGAAAAGGTCAGTTTTCATTCCAATCCCTAAGAAAGGCAATGCCAAAGAAAGTTCAAGCTAGCACACAATTGCACTCATCTCACACACCAGCAAAGTAATGCTCAAAATTCTCCACGCCAGGCTTCAACAGGATATAAACCATGAACTTCCAGATGTTCAAGGTGGGTTTACAAAAGGCAGAGGAACCAGAGATCAAATTGCCAACATCTGTTGGATCATAGAAAAAGCAAGAGATTTCCAGAAAAACATCTACTTCTGCTTTATTGATTATGCCAAAGCCTGTGACTATGTAGATTATAACAAAATGTGGAAACTTCTTAAAGAGATGGGAATATCAGACTGCCTTACCTGCCTCCTGAGAAATCTGTATGCAGGTCAAGAAGCAACAGTTAGAACTGGATATGGAACAACAGACTGGTTCAAAATTGGGAAAGGAGTACATCAAGACTGTATATTGTCACCCTGCTTATTTAACTTATATGCAGAGTACATCAGGCAAAATACCAGACTGGATGAAGCACAAGCTGGAATCAAGATTCCTGAAAGAAATATCAATAACCTCAGATATGCAGATGACACCACCCTTATGGCAGAAAGTAAAGAGGGACTAAAAAGCCTCTTGATGAAAGTGAAGGAGGAGAGTGAAAAGGATGGCTTAAAATTCAACATTCAAAAAACTAAGACCATGGCATTTGGTCCTATCATTTCATGGCAAATAGATGGGGCAACATTGGAAACAGTGACATAATTTATTTCTTTTGGCTCCAAAATCACTGCGGATTGTGACTGCAGCCATGAAATTAAAAGATGCTTGCTCCCTGGAAGAAAAGCATATTAAAGCTAAACAGCATATTAAAAAACAGAGATATTACTTTGCCAAAAAGGTCCATCTAGTCAAAGGTTTGGTTTTTCCAGTGGTCATATATGGATGTGAGAGTCAGACCATGAAGAGAGCTGAGCGCCAAAGAATTGATGCTTTTGAACTGTGGTGTTGGAGAAGACTCTTGAGAGTCCCTTGGACTGCAAGGAGATCCAACCAGTCCATCCTAAAGGAGATCAGTCCTGGGTGTTCATTGGAGGGACTGATGCTGAAGCTGAAACTCCAATACTTTGGCCATCTGATGTGAAGAACTGACTCACTGGAAAAGACCCTGATGCTGGGAAAGATCGAAGCAGGAGAAGTTGGTGACAGAGGATGAGATGGTTGGATAGTATCACCGACTTGGACATGAATTTGAGCAAGCTCTGGGAGTTGGTGATGGACAGTGAGGCCTGGCATGCTGCAGTCCATGGGGTCGCAAAGAGTCGGACACGCACTGAGCGACTGAACTGAACTACGTAGTCAATTTCCTCACATACAGAAGAATTAAAATTTTCTTATTTGTATCTTTAAGGTAAAATTTTCTATCTTATTAAGGTATTCTAGTTTATTTTTGAAAGGAAATGCATACATCAAAACCTAGGAACACTTTTGATGCAATTTAGTTGTTAACAAAGTGGAAGAAATGCAGTGCAGCTATGAAAATGAGCCATATTGTCACATACTTCAGCACGAAAGAGTCATGCAGTCATATTATTGAGTGAAGAATATTTGAGTTTATGATAAGATTCTGTTTGCATCTCATAAATGGACAAAAATATTCAATATTGATAGAAGTCCGACAATGGTAATTCTAAATAAAACACTAAAAGGAAGCATGTAAGAGGTTTCTGGAATGTTGTTAAGGGTCTATTTCTTCACCTGCCTTTTGCTTTTATGGGTGTGTTTACTGTGAAGGTCCACCGAGGTAAACATTCAGAATTTATGCCACTTTCCATCTCTCTGCTATACTTCAATACAAGAGATTTGCTTTTAAAAATGAAAGACACAAAAGCAAACTTTTTAAAGAGGGAACAAGATGAGAATATGAAAGTGAGCTCACTGAAATGAAAACGAACAAACATTTAATAAACTAGGTTTATATACTGGGCTTCCCTGGTGACTCAGTTTCCCTGCTTGCCAAAGCAGGAGCCACAGGCTCAGTCCCCGGGTCAGGAAGAGCCCCTGCAGTAGGAAATGGCAACCCACTCTAGTGCTCTTGCCTGGGAACTCTCATGGACAGGGGAGCCTGGCAGGCTACAGTCCATGGGGTCACAAAAAGAATTGGCCATAACTTAGCAACTAAACAATAACAACAACATCATTATGTATTATTAAAGGAACACATAGAACTTGAAAACGTGAAATGAAACCATTGAGATACAAAATTTAAACTTGTATCGAACTACTACATGTGAAAATGTGAAATGAAACCATTGAGATACAAAATTTAAACTTGTATCAAACTACTATCTGAAAATATATCTTATTCCACAATTAACACAGAAGGATAATGCTAACTCAGACCTTAGTTCAGTTTCTAAGCATTAAATATAAAGTAAAACATTTTAGAAAATGACAAAAATTCCTAGTCATATAAATATGGATCCTTTATTCTTTTCTGCCTGGGTCAGTACCAGGCATGCTGTTGTCCTGGTCTGGTTTTAACACCACCTCCTTTATTCTCAGCAGCGTCTCAATTTGCACCATGAATTATACAGTTACTCTTACCTATAATAGGTGACAAATTACCTTCAGACATTTCCAGATCGACTTTTATTTCTACAGGCATTAAGGGTACGCACGCACTGGTGCTCAATCTCCAAGTGTTCTCAGAAAAACAGTCAACAGGCACGAAGTGACATATGGGAACAATAGTCTGATTTCAACTGAATCACTCTTGAACTTGTTTGCATTCTTCCATATGACTCTGAGTCACTTCACCTCATCCTTTCTGCCTTCCCCAACGCTAGGGACCCCAGGGCGTCAGTCTGCAGAATGTCATCTTTCTCTGTGGTGTTCTCTCCATGCAAAAAGCATGCATAACCCGAGAAGAAAGCAGAATCAAATTCCCCTGAGTGGTGTTTTCTACTTTTCCCTCTTTTGTGAATGCTATGTTCAGTTGCCCCCATGACAGAAACTGGAAATGTAAGCATAAAGTAATCAAAAGGTGACTTTTCTAATCTTATTTTGGAAGGTACTGTGTAATGGGAACTGACATCCTTAGAGACGAGACTGCAAGGAGATCAAACCAGTCCATCCCGAAGGAAATCAACCCTGAATATTCATTGGAAGGACTGATGCTGAAGGTGAAGTTCCAATACTTTGGCCACCTGATATGAAGAACAAACTCATTGGAAAAGATCCTGATGCTGGAAAGGATTGAAGGGAGGAGGAGAATAGGGCGACAGATGAAGAGATGGTTAGATAGCATCACTGACTCGGACTCAATGGACATGAGTTTGAGCAAACTCCCCAAGACAGTGGAGAAGAGAGGAGCCTAGTGTATTTCAGTCCATAGGGTCTCAAAGAGTCGGACAGGACTTAGTGACTGAACAACAACAAATCCTCAGAGAATAGAGTTCACCAAAGGGAATAAAGATCTTGATATCAGGAAAGAGTAAGTGTATCAGTAGCTAGAAGGAATGATAAATAAAATAGCCGCAGCTTCCACAGAAAAATGTTAACATGGAAACACTTGCATGCAGAGTTGGGAGAATTCATGGTACTGCTCCCTTTGTGGCAAGCTCCCTGATTTCTATTCCAGCTTTCTTACTTATGAACAGAGTGATCTTGGGAATATCACAGATTATCTCTGCTCACCAGTATCCTCACTTGTAAAGCGGGGATGGAAGTAGTTAGAATCAACCTCACAGGATTTGGGTGAGTTAATATATGTAAAGCACTCAGAACAAATGCTGGCGGTAGTTGTTTGCTAAATAGATACCGGCAATCCTAGGGCTATATCTGTGACTGACTTAAGGAAAATGAGAATACAGATTCCTAAATTAGGAGACAGAAGTAAATTTGAAACCAATGAGTTTGGAGGCATCCCAGATCTTAATCCAATGAAGATGATGCTGCTTCCTCATTTTATAAGTTCTGACCCTATGAGAAATATTCAAGTGTGAGCAAACGGGCATTATAATATCTGTGAGAAATTGACACTGGAGGTTGTGGCAGAAACTGTGTGAGGACAAGAGGCTTCAAAAATGCAAAGTCTCTGGGCAATTTTATTCCTTAAGTCCTGAAGGTGGGAATGGTCAAATGCAAGACGAACTTTCTGTTCACATCCCAGTGGGCAAATCTAGCAAATGGTCACATCTAACCTCAAAGGAAGCTAGAAGTTGTGATCCCTCACTGGGTATCAGGGTTGCCTCATAAAATCTGGGACAGAACATGTGAGGATGGGCTGAAATATCAATTAGCTCTGAGTGCCAGGCACCCACGCGTGTGACTGCATGCTGTCTGCAAATGTACATACTGCAGAAATGGCAGCCCCTGACATGTCAGACTCTTAGGTGCCTGGATATTAATATATTTCATGGCACTTGAAACGGCAAGGACCCCCCACCCACCCCTGCCTATCACCCTACTTGCTGCAGCACACGGTTGCCAGTATTGCCATGGGGCCCACAGGCTTTATAAATCTGCTTTAATTTGTTGTTGTTAAGTCACTATGTCATGTCCAACTCTTGCAACTCCATGGACTGGGGCCCACCAGGCTTCTCTGTCCATGGGATTTCTCAGGTGAGAATACGGGGATCTTCCTAACCCAGGGATCGAAACTATCTCCTACGCAGCAGGCAGATTCTTTTACCACTGAGTCACCAGAGATCAGGCCCTAAAGCTTCCTTTCCTTGTATTGCTTGACAAATTCAGAAGATATACTTTAAAGAAATTGTTTTATATGTTAGCAGCAAGGTTTTACTGCTCTCTAGATGATAGGTACAGAATATAAAGATTCAACATTAATGAAATGCTGATACATCCTAAATAAGATGAGAAAGCATTGTCCAACTATTCGCTATAAAAATCAGCAACAAAGGTTCACATGCTTCTCTGCGATCTGAAGGCAGACACATATTTGCTATTTCTCTTTAGGAAGCAGTCCTAGGCTTGTCTACCACACAACGGCTGATTCTTCAAGAGAAAGTGAAGAAGAAGCTTTCCATTTGGGTGGATGCGTTGGGGAGAGGCAAGGCTGTGGTATAGAGTCAGTCGGGAGGTTGACTTCCAGAGTTTAAAGCAATATATCATGTAATTGGAAAGTTATATAAGTTATATGAAATGTTCTTCCAAAATGATTTGGATGTGAAAGAGTAATTATGTTAAAGCTAGGAATGTGGCAAGGTATTAAAGGTAGAAGTGTTCATCTGCATTTCAGATTGAGGTATATTAAGAGTCCAGATAAGCTTTTAATGTAACTTCATCATTTTTTAAAGAACTGGCACTCTTTCAGGTAGAATAAATGAGCATCTCATGTGCACCCAGGAGTATCCAAAGAGAAGCAATTAAGTGAATGGAGTATCAGGTTGAGCAGCATATTCTTAGTAGAGAACATTTTGATAAATATCAAGCTTCCTGATTCAATAATACTCTATCCCCAGTCACCAGATGCTCACAAAGTAGAAATTTTGGAAATATGGACAGCACTTATAGGGGTCAATAAATCAAAACAGCCTTCATAATAACCCTATTTTTTTTTTAAAGACAAAGTTATTAAAAAGTGTATGCAACAAGGTAGAAAATGTAGATAAACTCATGCTAATAGGTTATAAGAGAATCAACTTGATTTTTTGGTCTTTGGTATAATACCCAAAATGCATTAAATCCTTAAGTAAAGAAAGAAAGAAACATAAGAACATTAGAGTTGGAATGTTGAGGAGAGAGAGAGAGAGAGACTACTTTGGGCCTTTCAATTATTAAATTGCATTCTGGTGATATAAATCAACAAGTGAGATATTCAGGCAAGTTCTCCCAATAAAGACTATTAAGTTTCTAAATGCTTTTCAGAATAATATGCAAAATATAGATTTTTAGTTTAATTATATATCTTGAATTATGTCAGACATTGTAAGAAAATTTTAGTTTGGGGTACTTCTCTTACATTTTGAAAATTTCAAATATTAAAAGGTATATCTAATTCTGTTGAAGAGTAAATACATATTAGGAATGGAACAGCCTCTTGATGAAAGTGAAAGAGGACAGTGAAAAAGCTGGCTTAAAACACAAGATTCAGAAACAAAGATCATGGCATCTGGTCCCATCACTTCATGGCAAATAGATGGGGAAACCAAGGAAACAGTGACAGACTTCATTTTGGGGGGCTCCAAAATCACTGCAGATGGTGACTGCAGCCATGAAATTAAAAGACTTTTGCTCCTTGAAAGAAAATCTGTAACCAACCTAAACAGCATATTAAAAAGCAGATATTACTTTGCTGACAAAGGTCCATCTAGTCAAAGCCATGGTTTCTCCAGTAGTCATGTATGGATGTGAGAGTTGGACTATAAAGTAAGCTGAGTGCCAAAGAATTGATGCTTTTAAGCTTCAAAATGATGCATTTTGATGTTGGAGAAGACTCTTGAGAGTCCCGTGGACTGCAAGGAGATCAAATCAGTCAATCCTAAAGGAAATCAACCCATGATATTCATTGGGAGGACTGATGCTGAAGCTGAAGCTCCAATACTTTGGCCACCTGATGTAAAGAACTGACTCACTGGAAAACACTCTGATGCTGGGAAAGATTGAAGGCAGGAGGAGAAGGGGATGACTGAGGATGAGATGGTTGGGTGGCATCACTGGCTCAACGGACATGAGTTTGAGTAAACTCTGGGAGTTGGTGATGGACAGGGAAGCCTAGCAAGCTGCAGTCCATGGGGTCACAAAGAGTTGGACACAACTGAGAGACTGAACTGAACTGAACTGAATGTCTCAAAAGCATGTACCTCTCCTTAGTAAATCTAAACTATCATCCTTAATCATGAAATTTGCAAGGGATTGCTGAATTTACATGGTTTTGTGGCTACTGTTGTTTAACAGGGAGAACAGTTTTGAATGCTAAAATTTTATACACGAACTCATATAAGTAGGCTGTATTGAGGAGTGTCCAATTTTTTGCGACCCCATGGTCTATAGCCCACCAGGCTCCTTCATCCATGGGATTTCCCAGGTGAGAATACTGGAATGCGTTGCCATTTCTTTCTCCAGGGGATCCTCCTGACCCAGGGATCAAATCTGTATCTCCTGCACCTCCTGCATTGGCAGGTGGATTCTTCACCACTTGAGCCACCTGGCATTCATGAAATGAGAGGGTGACAAAATTATATAGAAGCTTTTGGACAATTAATATAACTGTATTAATTAACATATATGGTATCTTGAGGTCGCAGAGAAAGGGAAACAAATGATGAACTTGGTGATGTCAAGGCTGGTGCCAGGGTGTCATGGAAGTTACATTGGGAGACATTCTTTCATGGGTCTTGTGTACTCCTCCATGTTTTGCTAGGCTGCCCAGAATGCAAGGAAGAGACTTCTCTCTTTATAGACTATTTTCCTAAGTTGTGTTTTTTAGCGAACAACTTTGATGGATGAGGTGACCTCTCCCATCGTACAAAGGGCCTGAATGATTGTATTACAGCCACTAATAAGGCTCAGGGGTTACTCTCCTGAACTGCAACCTATTACCGAGCCCATCTTGGATCACCTGAACTGCTCGGGGGTAACTGGGATACAGGAATGGATGAGGCCACCCTGGTCCTGTGGCGCCTGCTTTTGCTTTGAGTAGTTTAGTCCTTGATCTGCAACCTAAGGGTCTTGTGTCTTTTCCCAACATCAGTAGAACTATGGCAGTCTTATTTGTCAGCTTGCAGTAAAGTAAAATCTTAAACCCTTCATAGTTCTTGACAGTTAGAAATGGACGTAAAACCAAATGTACCACTTCAGCGAATTTTGCAAGAATGACCAATTAGTGACATGCTGAGTGAGAAGTTGGGGGGCTCTGCCAATGGGTGAGCCTGGGAAAACTGGGATAATGAGAGCTCTTATGTCTGGAGGGAGACTGTGAAAATTTAACAGTTTTAGAGATACACACAGTCCATGCTTCAGAGTTTGCAGATATATAATTTCAGCATTCCCTGCAATGAATGATCTGTAGTGGAGAATATAAAGCAGCAGTCAAAGGCTCAAAACTGTGAAAATTATGTAAAATACTGTGATGGGACACATGTGAGAGCCCATCTATGTTCTAATTAGCCTACCTGAACACCCTGACCACTGATGATACATCTACTGTTTTCTCTAATACATATTCAGAGACGTTGGATTGTAAGGTGGACTACTATTTTTCTTTTTTCTCTATGACCTAAGCTGCAATTTTTCACTCACATTTCCCACTTCTGGATATACTTTAATTTCTCAATATGTAAAAATGAATTGTATTACATTTAATTGACTTGATTTAGCTTATATAGAAACCAGTTGACAATTACTAGGTGCTGAAGTACAAGTTTTGACACCAGAATACTTCCTTCATTTGTTCTCTGGGGTGCAGCAAGAAAATGGACTGTTAAGTGGCTTTTATACACTCTATCTGAAGAAGAAGTTTGAGCTAATTCACATGCCTTGGAGAGTAGTTAGCACTCCATGTGCTTTAAGTTTGAACCTTGATTAAAGCTGGCAGGGGATTGATGCCACTAATGACCAGTTAATTAGGGGAATCAAACAGTCCTTAAAGGAGATGTGAAGTATGTGATATCACTAAGCTGAAATGCAGTTCCCTAACTTTATCCTTATTAAATTGATCTAGTCTTTTCTTCCATCCTTTGGTATGTGTGATTTTAATTATCATCCCACATATCTTTCAGGACAATGAGCAAAGCTGAAAAATGTAATTTACCTTGAAGAAGGAAATGACAACTCACTCCAGTTTTCTTGCCTGGACAATCCCATAGACAGAGGATCCTGGTGGGCTATGGTCAATGGGGTTGCAAAGAGTGGGGGGCATGACTGAGAGACTAAGCAACAATAATATATTTCAGGACAATGAGCAAAGGTGAAAAATGCAATTTAACTTAGCTGGTTGCAGAAAGAGGAGCTACCAGAAGTTGTGCTTACATATTTTGTCAATTTGTCAAAGACATCACTTTGCCAACAAAGGTCTGAATAGTCAAACTTGTTTTTCCAGTAGTCATGTACGGATGTGAGATTTGGAACATAGAAAAGGCTGAGCACCAAGGAACTCATGCTTTCAAATTATGGTGCTGGAGAAGACTCCTTAGAGTCCCTTGGACTGAAGATCAAAACAGTCCATCCTAAAGGAAATCAACGCTGAATATTCACTGGAAGAACTGATGCTGAAATTGAAGCTCCAATACTTTGGCCACCTAATGTGGAGAGCTGACTCACTGGAAAAGACCCTGGTGCTGGGAAAGATTAAGGGCAGGAGGAGAAGGGGGCAACAGAGAATGAGATGGTTGGATGGCATCACCGACTCGATGGACATAAGTTTGAGCAAGCTCTGAGAGGTAGTGGAGGACAGGGAAGCCTTTTGAGCTGCAGTCCATGTGGTCACAAAGAATCTGACACAACTTAGCGACTGAACAACAACAACAAACTTTGTCAATTACACTGGATTTATTTAAAACTAGAATGACTGACTAAACTTCTTTCCAAAAGTACTTAAAACTGTAATGTTAAAGGGTAGATGATAATGGTCTAATGGGTGTTTTCTACCCCAAATTTCATCTACAAACGTGTGGAGTTTCTGTACAGGCTAGTCACATTAAGCACATCACAATATGTCCCTTCTCTGGCCTTTCTGTAATGATCTCTTTGTGCACATAGTAAAGTTTCTTCTGCCGGGGTTTTGTAGATGAGTGTGACTTCATCATCCTGCAAAAGCAAATGTTATGACTATCACATTAAAGGCAGTGGCTTAAAGATGTAGAAGCACAGAGAGGAAGATCCTATATACATAACCAGAGCCTCTGAAAATAAGAGCCATGTATTTCGATTTTTGTATCAACTCATTACACCCAGAAAGTGATAAGATGTAGAAAACGGAAATAAAAGGTATTAATAATATTCTATCTCAACAAATTTGGCTTAGGTTTTCTTTTTTTCTGGTGTATTAACAAGACATTTCACTGCAGATTGTGACTGCAGCCATGACATTAAAAGACACTTACTCTTTGGAAGGAAAGTTATGACCAACCTAGATAGCATATTTAAAAGCAGAGACATTACTTTGCCAACAAAGGTCCATCTATTCAGGGCTATGGTTTTTCCAGTAGTCATGTATGGATGTGAGAATTTGACTATAAAGAAAGCTGAGTGCTGAAGAATTCATGCTTTTGAACTGTGGTGTTGGAAAAGACTCTTGAGAGTCTCTTGGACTGCAAGGAGATCCAACCAGTCCATCCTAAAGGAAGTCAGTCCTGAATATTCATTGGAAGGACTGATGCTGAAGCTGAAGCTCCAACACTTTGGCCACCTGATGCGAAGAGTGACTCATTTGAAAAGACCCTAACGCTGGGAAAGATTTGAAGGTGGAAGGAGAAGGAGACGACAGAGGATGAGATGGCTGGATGGCATCACCGACTCCATGGACATTAGTTTGGGTAAACTCCGGGAGTTGGTGATGGACAGGGAGGCCTGGCGTGCTGTGGTTCATGGGGTTGCAAAGAGTCGGACATGACTGAGTGACTGAACTGAACTGCAAGACATTAAGACAGAGAAAAGAAAAGAAGATTCTAATGATTTAAACATAATATCTCAAAGGGTCTAGACATATCCTATGCAAGTGATACAGCTAAAAAGAATCACAAACAATATTATGCTTGCTTTAAGTATCCAGAATATCACATAGTCCTGCTTTCTGAAAGATCAGTAATTTGTGTTGCTGATTCCTTTAAATACAGTCTTTCAAAAGCTCTGTTGAAAATATAACAGCACAAAATTAAAGCGGCCCAAAGGAAAACATAAAATATAAATTTGTTTGTGTTATTCCTCCAATTTAAATTCTAAAGGAAATCCCCTAAACAGTATCCTAACTCACTGAGAATTTTTTGAGTTCCAGCAAATATTGTATATTCTCATGTAAACTTTCCTAATAGTTTGCTTCTCAGAGAGTGCTGATCCACTCTCCTCCAAACTCCACTGGGGCTGACCAGAGGAAAGGGTTACATGAAATTGGGGGATGAATTAAAATGTGCCCTAAATCATGTTCTGCAGACAGGCACTCAAGCTGGTAAATGCTTTTCTCTAACTGAAAGCTATGGAGCCTTCATTCCCTTGGGTTTTTAGGCTCCTTGGTGACAGGAAGCTTGGAGGTGTCAGTCACTTTTTAGGGGCTGAAAATATGCTCCCATTCATTTTACCACAATAAAATGATAAAAGTGAGCTTGAAGTTCATAATTATTCCTCTTTTCAAGATGCAGACACCAAGATGTGATCAGATGTGCAAGGGAGATTTTTGTGGTGAACACATGGAAGGCAAAAGCAGAAAAAGAGATGAGGATGGAAACTCTGAGGGAAGTCTTTGGGCTATGGTGGGGTGAAGAAGGACAGGAGAAAAGAAAAATTACATTGTTACACCTGCGGCAGCCCAGGTACAGGAGTTCTGACCAATCTGGGGCGCTGTGTTCAAGCCACCTTGCTCATCAGAGGAACCCCTTGGATGGCGGGAGGGATTGAACCTGGGTTTCCTGCATTACAAGCAGATTCTTTACCATCTGAGCCAAGGAAATGAAAGACCATTATATATAGATATAAGTAAGTTTAAACTTATTTATTCTGTGTCTATAAAATTTGCATCACAGAGATGTCACTTTCTCATATCAAGATGGCTTATGATCCCTGTTTCAATCTGATAAGATCAACCTTATTTTAAAATTCTTTGACTGGTGTAAAGCAGTGGTGTACTCCAATGTGGGCATGACAGTAGCCATGGCAACCACAACCTCAAAGGCTACCTCTGCGGAAAGTCGCTGTCAGGCCTTGGCGGCCGACCGCGGTGGACTCTCAGCTCACACCCGCTGAGGAAGGGAAGAGGCATCAAACGTGGCCTCCAGTGGTGAGGAGATTGGAGGCGCTGGCTGGATTCTTGAAGATATGGAGACCCAGAAACTTTGTTTTGGACAGAAGCCTAACACGGAGCAGAGTATGTTTACTTTCTGGTGAACAAAAAAACCCAGACCTAAGCTACATAAAAGGAAAGGACAATGGAGAAGGAAAATTTCTAAGAATAAAGAGAAAAAAAATGGTGAAACAATTTGAAACATGTTTCCTAGCTCAAGAAAAAGCATTTGCTAATTTCCTGAATATCTCTAAAGCTATGGTTATACCTTTTGCTGTAATGAAAGCCTAAGTCAGTTTCCATGAAATTCAACTCACCAACAGTAAAATTCACCCATCATGAGTTTGAAGGCTTGGTGAGTTGTGACAAATACAAAGGACAATCACCAGCCCAACTAAGACAGAAAATCTCTCTGTAACTTTGAGAAACTTCTTCCTGCCCCATTACAGTCAGTACTTCATCCCCAGGCTCTGGCAGCTACTGATTTCTGTATCCAGAGTTCTGTGTTTTTAGAATGTTTTATAAATGACGTGGCTTTTTTTACACACAAAAAACTTCCGAGATTAACCTTGTTATTTCCTTCATCAGTGGGTCATTCCATTTTACTGCTCAGTCCATATTCCTTGAGGTCATCACGTCACAGTCTGTCTCTTTAGAAATGGGTGGATAGCTGGGTTGTTTCTAGTTCATGGCTATAATGAATGAAGCTGTTAGAAACATGCATGTTCAGATCTCTCTGTGGATATATGTTATATTTCTGTTGTGTGAACATCTTGGGGCTTCCCTGGTGGCTCAGACAGTAAAGAATCCACCTGCAAAGCAGGAGACCTGGGTTTGATCCCTGGGTTGGGAAGATCCCCTGGAGGAGGGAATGGCTACTCGCTCCAGTGTTCTGGCCTGGAGAATTTCATGGACAGAGGACCTGGCAAGCTATGGTTCATGGGGTTGCAAAGAGTCAAACACGATATATTTTATATTTCTCTTGGGTAAATATGTAAGAATATTCAGAGACTGCACCATTGCACCCCATCAGCTATGTAGGAGGGATCTAGTTCTGCACACAAAAGCATTTCGTGTTGTCAATTTTTGTGGTTGTTGCTGCTTAATTTTAACTCTCCTAATAACTGTGTAGTAGTGTCTCATGGTGATTTTTTGTTTGTTTGGCCATGCCATGTGACATATGGAATCTTAGTTCCCTGACCAAAGATCAAACACACACCCCATGCGTTGGAAGCTCAGAGTCTTAACCACCAGATCACCAGGAAAGTCCCCTTGTATTACTTCTGATGTGAATTTTTCTAATGAATACTGATGGAAAGCATCTTTCTATGTGTTGTCTGCTTTGTTGTTTTAAATTAGTAATCTTCCTTTTTATGTCATCTGTATTCTTAATAATATTTATATTTTTATCTCTCAATTTATTGAGTCCATATTGTGCTAGAACTTAAAGGAATTACGAAAAATTCCCTTGTCTTTCATTTGTTTCAAGGTGATGAATTAAATGGTATAACTATCCCTATCATTTTGATATTCAAATTTTTAGTATTTGGTGATGTATGTTAAAAACAAAAAGTGGATATTTATAAATATTTGGATATTTTCAGTCAGAGAGATTGAATAAATGTAAGACAGGACTGAAAATGAAGATGCCAGGTTTTCAGTTTTTTTATGAACTCTGTATTCCCCATTCTTATGAAATCTCTTATCACATTTTTATATAAGTTGTAATTTTCTTTTCTACATATTTTTCTACAGCAATTTTATGTATTCAATGTGTACTAAATAAAAGAATAATCCGTTTTGTTCTTATTTTTTTCCTAGCAAATAAAGAACTTTATTTTCCTATTTAACCCTGTTTTTCTCTATTCATAGAACTGTACTTATATGAAGAAAATCTCTCTTAATGAATGGAAAATATTCCTAAAACAATTGATACACTACTTTTCTACAAAGAGAAAAAGTTAATGCAAACTTCCACTCCTAACTAATCTTTAAACACCACTAAATCTCTGCCACAATCAAGCTTACCAGATTTAATTTGTATAAAGTACAATGAAAACAATTTGGAAGACATTGGGGGCCACTTACTTTTATTTCCTAAATTAATTTTCTCCTAACCAGAGCACAGTAAAGAGGAAAGTGAAATGCACAATAAAGATAAAACTTATTTTTTAAAATATCTTTATAAAATCTTAACATTGCTCTCTAGAGTCCTATTTAGGATTGCAAAGTATGGTTTTAAGGCAGGAACTTTCTTTTCATCAAAATTTTAATTTAAAAAGTTCAGGCAACCATCAACAGAGAAATAAACACGTAAGCCCTAAGGGAAAGACTGCATAGTTACAAGTGTGCAGAGCCTGAGACATTTCTGCATGCTGGCACTCTGTTCCAAGGAGTCTCTTTTATACCTGCTAACCCAAGTAAATGCCCACTATACGGAATTTCCCTATGCTTCTCTTGCACTCAATCACTGGTCTTTTTGTTCAGGAATGTCTTCCTTTTGATGTGATGTTCCTCTTAAATTTTGTCAGCACAGGCAAGAGTGATTTCTTGGTATTAAGTAATTTTACAGGCCCATCTCCTAAGTTTCTCAGTGTTTTAACAGCAGTATTTTTTCGTTTATTATTTATTTTAATTGGAGGATAATTACTTTACAATATTGTGATGGCTTTTGCCATACATCAGTATGAATTGACCACAGGTATACATGTGTCCCTTCCATCCTGAACACCCCCTCGCACCTCCCTCCCCACCCTACCCCTCTAGGCTGTCACAGAGCACTGGCTTCGGGTGCCGTACTTCATGCATCGAGCTCACACTGGCTATCTAGTTTTTTTTTTTTTTTTCATTTATTTTTATTAGTTTGAGGCTAATTACTTTACAATATTGTAGTGGTTTTGCCACACACTGACATGAATCAGCCATGGATTTACATGTGTTCCCCATCCTGAACCCCCTCCCACCTCGCTCCCCATCCCATCCCTCTGGGTCATCCCAGTGCAACAGCCCCGAGCACTTGTCTCATGCATCCAACCTGGACTGGCGATCTGTTTCACACTTGATAATATATATATGTTTCAATGCTATTCTCTCAGATCATCCCACCCTCGTCTTCTCTCAGAGTCCAAAAGTCTGTTTTACACATCTGTGTCTCTTTTTCTGTCTTGCATGTAGGGTTATCGTTACCATCTTTGTAAATTCCATATATATGCGTTAGTATACTGCATTGGTCTTTATCTTTCTGGCTTACTTTGCTCTGTATAATGGGCTCCAGTTTTTCATCCATCTCATTAGAACTGATTCAAATGTATTCTTTTTAATGGCTGAGTAATATTCCATTGTGCATATGTACCACAGCTTTCTTATCCATTCGTCTGCTGATGGGCATCTAGGTTGCTTCCATGTCCTGGCTATCATAAACAGTGCTGTGATGAATATTGCGGTGCACGTGTCTCTTTCAGATCTGGTTTCCTTGGTGTATATGCCCAGGAGTGGGATTGCTGAGTCATATGGCAGTTCTATTTCCAGTTTTTTAAGGAATCTCCACACTGTTCTCCATAGTGGCTGTACTAGTTTGCATTCCCACCAACAGTGTAAGAAGGTTCCCTTTTCTCCACACCCTCTCCAGCATTTATTGCTTATAGACTTTTGGATAGCAGCCATTCTGACTGGCGTGTAATGGACCTCACTGAGGTTTTGATTTGCATTTCTCTGATAATGAGTGATGTTGAGCATCTTTTCATGTGTTTGTTAGCCATCTGTATGTCTTCTTTGGAGAAATGTCTGTTTAGACCTTTGGCCCATTTTTTGATTCGGTCATTTATTTTTCTGGAATTGAGCTGCAGGTGTTGCTTGTATATTTTTGAGATTAATCCTTTGTCAATTGCTTCATTACCTATTATTTTCTCCCATTCTGAAGGCTGTCTTTTCACCTTCCTTATAATTTCCTTTGTTGTGCAAAACCTTTTAAGTTTAATTGGGTCCCATTTATTTATTTTTGCTTTTCTTTCCAATATTCTGCAAGGTGGGTCATAGAGGATCCTGCTGTGGTTTATGTTGGAGAGTGTTTTGCCTATGTTCTCCTCTAGCAGTTTTATAGTTTCTGGTCTTACATTTAGATCTTTAATCCAGTTTGAGTTTATTTTTGTGTATGGTGTTAGAAAGTGTTCTAGTTTCATTCTTTTGCAAGTGGTTGACCAGTTTTCCCAGCACCACTTGTTAAAGAGGTTGTCTTTTTTTCCATTGTATAGTCTTGCCTCCTTTGTCAAAGATGAGGTGTCCAAAGGTGTGTGGATTTATCTCTGGGCTTTCTATTTGGTTCCACTGATCTATATTTCTGTCTCTGTGCCAGTACCATACTGTCTTGATGACTGTGGCTTTGTAGTAGAGTCTGAAGTCAGGCAGGTTGATTCCTCCAGGTCCATTCTTCTTTCTCAAGATTGCTTTGGCTATTCGAGATTTTTTGTATTTCCATACAAATTGTGAAATTATTTGTTCTAGTTATGTGAAAAATACTGTTGGTAGCTTCATAGGGATTACATTAAATCTATAGATTGCTTTGGGTAACATAGTCATTTACACAATATTGATTCTTCCAATCCATGAACACGGTATATTTCTCCATCTATTCATGTCCTCGTTGATTTCTTTCATTAGTGTTTTATAGTTTTCTATATATAGGTCTTTTGTTTCTTTAGGTAGATATACTCCTAATTATTTTATTCTTTTTGTTGCAATGGTGAATGGTATTGTTTCCTTAATTTCTCTTTCTGTTTTCTCATTGTTAGTGTATAGGAATGCAAGGGATTTCTGTGTGTTAATTTTATATCCTGCAACTTTACTATATTCATTGATTAGCTCTAGTAATTTTCTGGTAGAGTCTTTAGGGTTCTCTATGTAGAGGATCATGTCATCTGCAAACAGTGAGAGTTTACAGTTTACTTCTACTTTTCCTATCTGGATTCCTTCTACTTCTTTTTCTGCTCTGATTGCTGTGGCCAAAACTTCCAAAGCTATGTTGAATAGTAGTGGTGAGAGTGGACACCCTTGTCTTGTTCCTGACTTTAGGGAAAATGCTTTCAATTTTTCACCATTGAGGATAATGTTTGCTGTGGGTTTGTCATATATAGCTTTTATTATGTTTAGGTATGTTCCCTCTATGCCTGCTTTCTGGAGAGTTTTTATCATAAATGGATGTTGAATTTTATCAAAAGCTTTTTCTGCATCTATTGAGATAATCATATGGTTTTTATCTTTCAATTTGTTAATGTGGTGTATTACATTGATTGATTTGTGGATATTAAAGAATCCTTGCATTCCTGGGATAAAGCCCACTTGGTCATGGTGTATGACTTTTTTATATGTTGTTGGATTCCGTTTGCTAGAATTTTGTTAAGGATTTTTGCATCTATGTTCATCGGTGATATTGGCCTGTAGTTTTCTTTTTTTGTGGCATCTTTGTCTGGTTTTGGAATTAGGGTGATGGTGGCCTCATAGAATGAGTTTGGAAGTTTACCTTCATCTGCAATTTTCTGGAAGAGTTTGAGTAAGATAGGTGTTAGCTCCTCTCTAAATTTTTGGCAGAATTCAGCTGTGAAGTCATCTGGTCCTGGGCTTTTGTTTGCTGGAATATTTCTGATTACAGTTTCGATTTCCGTGCTTGCGATGGTCTGTTAAGATCTTCTATTTCTTCCTGGTTCAGTTTTGGAAAGTTATACTTTTCTAAGAATTTGTTCATTTCTTCCAAGTTGTCCATTTTATTGGCACAGAGCTGCTGGTAGTAGTCTCTTATGATCCTTTGTATTTCAGTGTTGTCTGTTGTGATCTTTCCATTTTCATTTCTAATTTTGTTGAGTTGGTTCTTCTCCCTTTGTTTCTTGATGAGTCTGGCTAACGGTTTGTCAATTTTATTTATCTTTTCAAAAAACCAGCTTTTAGCTTTGTTGATTTTTGCTATGCTCTGTTTTGTTTCTTTTGCATGTATTTCTGCCCTAATTTTTAAGATTTCTTTCCTTCTACCAACCCTGGGGTTCTTCATTTCTTCCTTCTCTAGTTGCTTTAGGTGCAGAGTTAGGTTATTTATTTAACTTTTTTCTTGTTTCTTGAGGTAAGCCTGTAATGCTATGAACCTTCCCCTTAGCACTGCTTTTATGGTGTCCCATAGGTTTTGGGATATTTTAATTTTCATTCATTTATGCATATTTTGATTTCTTTTTTGATTTTGTCTATGATTTGTTGGCTATTCAGAAGCGTGTTATTTAGCCTCCATATGTTGGAATTTTTAATAGTTTTTTTTTCCTGTAATTGAGATCTAATCTTACTGCATTGTGGTCAGAAATGATGACTGGAATGATTTCAATTTTTTTGAATTTACCAAGGCTAGATTTATGGCCCAGGATGTGATTTCTTCTGGAGAAGGTTCAATGTGCACTTGAGAAAAAGGTGAAATTGTTTTGGGGTGAAACATCCTATAGATATCAATTAGGTCTAGCTGGTCCACAGTGTCATTTAAAGTTTGTGTTTCCTTCATATGGTAATGTCTATGTCTCAGTGCTACTCTCCCAAATCATCCCACCCCCTCCTTCTCCCATCGGGTTCAAAGGTCTGCTCTTTACATCTGTGTCTCCTTTGCTGCCCTGCAGGCAGGATCATCAGTACCATCTTTCCAGACTCCATATACACGCCCTCATATACAGTATTTATCTCTCTCTAAATATGATCACTCTGAAAACCTTTAATTTCTTCTACCCCCTCCCTGTACTCTAATTTTTATTCTTTCTCCCCAATTATAACTACAAACTTCACTTTGTGTATACTGCACAAATGTAGGCCAAGATAAGGTTTATGCAAATTAGGACACATTAAAATATAACTGCTATCATTTCTGAATACTTCATTCTAAAGAAACATAGCAACATTTAAGGTTTTTGTTAAAAGTCACACCTGAAACAATTTATTGGTTCTTTCACTTGATGGGGTTGGGGTTGTGGTATTTACTATAAATTTTTTAGCAATCTTGAACTAAGAAAAATATTGGTAGTTAAGCAAATATGTTCATCATTTGATTTGTAATTGCATTTTAATTCTATGATGAATAACTATTTTCAACTCTACTGTAGCACCACAACTGAGATAGGTAGGAAACAAATGTTCCATCGTGAGTCACTGACCCACAGATAATCAATTATTATAGAGATACACTCAGAGAATAGGGGGATAAAATGAGATCCAAGATATAAATTTCAAGATAGTCTCTGGTGGACATAAACAAACATCATCTAGTCTATTATCAATATATCACAAAGTGAATATATTTAGAGCCTTTTAAAAAAATCTTTTAAGTTCCACTTAATAGAGTCGTGTTTTGAGAGCCAATTCCCTAGAATAAGTATTAATCCATTGTTCATAATAGGTTTCTCAAGCTAAATAAAAAATACAAGGCAAGGAAAAGCAAAAATCTGTCATTCATTGCCCAGATAAAGAGGAAGTTAGTACAAAAGATGCATAGAAGAGATAAGATATGCTAACATAAAGCTCAGGCATGAAGATAAATATGTCTAGAGTTTTATTAGTTTTCTGCATTATGTTTTGGACTTTGAAAGGACAGTCTGTAATCGCTTATGTCTTTGAGCCTCTTTAGTAAAGCTTAATACTGAAATCTCCGATTTGACAATCTGATCATTGTCAATTTGTGTGTGTCTGTATGTGTTCAGACACACATTTATCTTCTTGACTTCCTACTCATAAAAATATCCACATTAATTCATATATGATATTGTTAAATCTTGTTCTGAAAAAGTAAATCAATACATTAAAATATTGCTACCATTATTAAGCATCTAGAAGATTTCACCTTGATGAGTATATGACAGGATGTTATCTATCATCATTTAGGAGTATATACCTCCCTCACTTGCATGAAATGTGTCTTCATTCATGCAAAACTGATGTGATGAGCAAACAGTAGTGGCTAATGATGCTGAACATCTTTTCATGTGTTTATTTGCCATCTGTATCTCCTATTTGGTAAAATGTCTCATGTCTTTTGCTTTTTTTCTAATTTGATTGTTTGCTTTTTTACTGATGAATTTTGAGAGATCTTAATATTTCACAGATACTAGTTCTTTGTTGGCTGTGTGGATTAAAATATCTTCTCCTCTTCTGTAGCTTGCATTTTCATATTCTTAGGAAGGTCTTTGTTGAGCATTTTTTTTTAAAGAAAAGATTGTAATGAGGTCCAAGATACCAATTATTTCTTTTATGAATCATTCTTTTGTGCAAAGTCTGCACATTTTTTCCTAGTTTTAGTTTCCAATATTTTCTTTTTTTCTAAAAGTTGTATAGTTTCATATTTAAATCCATGATCCATTTGTGTTAATATTTGTATAAGATGTATGGCTTAGGTTGAAGTTTATTATTTTGGCTTTGGACATCCAATTTTCCAGTACCATTTGTTGAAAATGGCTATCTTTCCTCCATTAAACTGCTTTTGCAACTTTGTCAAAAATCAATTGGACATCTTTTTGTGGTTCTATTTCTGAGCTCTCTATTCTGCTGCATTGATCCATGTGTCTATGCCTTCTGGAAATTCTTTTGATTACTCTGGCTATATAATAAATCTTGAAATCAGGTAGACTACTTCCTCCCACTTTTTTTTTAATTCAGCATTGTTTTAGCTGTTCCAGGTACTTTGCCAGTAATATAATTTTTAGGACAATCTATCTTTATAACAATATTGCTAGGATGACAAGATTTTTAACAAATTTTTTGTTTTAGAACATTCTTATGTTTAGAGAAAAAAATGTAAAGCTAATACAGAAGAGTTCCCACACATAACACATCCTATTTCCCTTATTAGCATTTTACAGTAGTGAAGTACATCTGTTACAATTAGTACATCAATATTGATTCATTATTATTACCTAGGGCCCATGCTATATTTGGGCTTCTCAACTGGTACAGTGGTAAAGAATTTGCCTGCGAATGCAGGAGATGCAAGAGATGAGGGTAAAATTCCTGGGTCGGGAAGATCCCCTGGAGTAGGAAATGGCAACCTGCTCCAGTTATTCTAGCCTGAAGAATCCCAAGGACAGAGGAGCCTGACAGGCTACTGCCCATTATGTCGCAAAGAGTTGGACATGACTAAGCACGCGCGCGCGTGCACACACGCGCGCACACCCCTACTTAACTATTGTGGCTTCCATTCCTCTTATTCACCTTCTGGGGTTCTTTCTGTTCATCAGGCTTCTTTACTGTAAAGTTACTCTTTCTTCTCCTCTTTTCATACTCTGTCGTTCTCAAGAAAGTCACCGTGCTCAGCTCCTACATAAGGAGGGTGATATTTTGAGCTCTGCTCTATCTCCTTGATGGTAGAACATCTTCATAAATTTTTTGGAATGCTTCTACTCAGATCTCTCTCTCTCACCCATTTATTTACTTAGTCAATCATTTGTTTATTTCAGCTGAAACGTGAAAAGTGAAAGTTGCTCAGTCGTGTCTGACTCTTTGCAACTCCATGGAATTCTCCAGGCCAGAATACTGGAGTGGGTAGCCTTTCTCTTCTCCAGGGGATCTCCCCAACCCAGGGATCAAACACAGATCTCTGGCATTGCAGGCAGATTTTTTACCAGCTGAGCCACAAGGAAAGCCCAAGAATACTGGAGTGGGTAGCCTATCCATTCTGCAGGGGATCTTCCCAACCCAGGAATCAAACCGGGGTCTCCTGCATTGCAGGCAGATTCTTTACCAGCTGAGCTACCAGGGAAGCCCAACTATGAGGGAAGCCCAGCTCACGCATATTTATGTCATACTTTATTCCAGAAGTACTTTATATTGTTTCTCAAATTGTTCCAGATTTGATCACTGGGAGACCTTTTGATTAAGTTGTCTCTTCGATGCACCCCTCAATGTTTTTGTTCGACTTGAGTTGTTTTTCTCTTTGAGCATTTCCTTACACTCTGTCTATACAATAATCTCCAGGTTCATCTCACATATTTGCTATGCTACTCTCATAATAGGCCCTTTCTCCAGGGATATTGGGTCATGGTTTCTTTTATTAAATAATGTTATTATAAATTGATTAGTGTTTTTAATTAGTAAAACACCACCTATTATTTTATTTCAAAAGGCAGCAAAATAGTTATTGCTCAGTGGGCCTCCGCAGTTAGGAAGAATGCAGGAAGGATATTATAGTAGAAAAAGCACATTATAGAAATACATCATATTTACAGAAATTACGTACTCTGATTTTTTTAATTTAGATTTTAACTATTGATTTTAGGCACTTTCAAGGAAATGCATCTTGCTTCTTAGACTTGGTGAAGAATATTAGGTTTTCAGTCTGGCCTGGATACATGTGATTTCTGCATTGTATACAGTGTGTGAAAAACATGTGATATACAGTGAACTTCATTATTAATTTCCTTGTCCATAGTTACAGGTCAAAACAGCCTTGTGTTGACAATATAACACCACCAAAATTAAAAGACTATTCCATCATACTTATGCTTTTACATTAGTACAGCTTTTGGAAGATGAATTACTCTTGAATAACATATTGGAGCATCCCTCTCAATTTTTCCTCATGATAGTGATCCATTTCTATTTAAAACTCTCAATTTTATATGATTTAATTTAACTTAGTTATAAAGGTTAGGTTTAGGGTTATAAAAAGTCATTTTCTAGACTTCTTAATTGAATTTAGTTTGAAAATCTCAGAATTCAATTTTAATAAAATACTCACATATGATTTCAGAGCATTATTATAATTCCAATATTAATTTTAACTTCTTTGTTAAAGTACTAGCTCCAACATAGTAAAATGAATTTGATAGTAACACTCAAAATAAAAGTGTTGTATTATTTTCAAACATGTACCCATTTAGTGTGATGTTGGTAGATACAATCTAGAGTACAGTTACATATGATTACATGAACTGATACGATATGAAATGATTTCTATCTTAAAGAAATAATATGTCTAAAACTATAAAAAAAAATGAAGTAAACTATAATTTGATTAGTTTACCTCTTTACGTACAGAAACATTTTTCAAGTCAGGTATCAGTTTAGTTTATTTGTTGGGCAACAATTTCTATGTTGTGGAAATGGTACAAGACCACAACCAGAGGAGACAATGTGAGATGCTAAACTGTCCACAGAATTTATAATGTTAGGAGCAAGACTGTGGGCTCAGCTGTTCAGTTGTGTCAGACTGTTTTGTGACCCTATGGACTGTAGCCCACCAGGCTCCTCTGTCCATGGGATTTTCCAGCTAGAATACTGTGGAGTAGATGGCCATTTCTTAATCTGGGGGACCTTCCCAACCCAGGAATTGAACCTGCATCTCTTATGTCTCCTGCACTGGCTGGCAGATTCTTTACCACTGCGCCACCTGGGAAGGCCCTGTAGAAGCAAGACTACACTTCTGCTTTCAGATGAGTAGTTCAGTGGTGGCAAAATCTCAGAAACATATTCTGTTAAATTAGGCTACAGTGACATAATTTTCTCAATAAGATTAACTAGATACTTTCAATATGCAAACAAGGCTTATGCTCCTTTTAAATCACCCTCCAAAGTACTCAATTAATGCTCTCCATTCAAAATATCCTCAATACATTTTAATGGTTTGCCTGAACAAGATGAAAAGCTTTCCTTTCCTTCGAATCAACTCAAGTTGTTTATCATCTTAAAAGTTTTAATTTAAAAGTTACAACATATCATGGTGTTTAAACCAACAGTTTTGGATATCATATCAGCATTTTACTCTCAATGCCAGAATTTATAATAATTTATAAGCCATGGTAACCCTGATTATTTCACCCTAGACTAGATTTCCTAATCTACAAAATGGGAAGAAATAGTACCTACCTCACAGAATTATTATAAAGGCCAGTTCTGCTATTTTAGTGTTGTAATGATCACTATAATATTGAATGCTAATTAGTACAAATAATATATTTCAAATATTGTAACAACTTCATATTTCTTCAGGCTCTGACAAGGGCTCATTTGTTACAAGTAGTAAACAATAACGCCTATATATGGGATCTAGAAAGATGCTACTGCTGAACCAATCTGCTGGGCAGCAGTGGAGATGCAGATGTAGAGAGGAGACTTGTGGACACGGCTGGAAGGAGAAGGGGGGAAGAACTGAGAGACTGTCCAGGAAACACAGACATCACCATGCAGAAAATTAGACAGCCAGTGGAGATGTGCCGTATGATACGGACAGCTCTAGCCTGGTGCCCTGTGACGACCTGGAGGAGTGGGAAGTGGGAGGGAGGGGATATGTGTACACCCACGGCTGATTCGTGCTGGCGTACGGCAGAAACCCACACACTGTAAGGCAACTATCCTCCAACTGAGATAAATTAATCAAAAAAAGAATTCTGTTCCTTTTATACTCTTTATCTATTTTTTATGTATTTATTGAATTCAGGACAGAACAACACTGTGGAATAGTCAAAGAAAAGTGGATATTTTTAAATCTTTAGGTGCTTATGCTTGAGCCAGAGTATCTAAACTACATGCCTGGTGCAACATAATTTACAGCACCTGACCTCTTCAATATATTTCACAGTGTTGAGCTCTATTCCACAAGTCTTTCTTTATGCCACACTCATATATATATATATGAGTATATGAGTATATATATATGTGTGTGTGTGTATATATATATATATATATATATATATATATATATATATGTAAAAACATTTTTGGAATATCTGTGTCAACTCCTTGAAAATCATATATTGGGCTTCTGGTCATGGCTATGTAATGAAGTGTGAACTCTGCAAAATCACTCTTACCAAATTTAGAAGTCTGTTTCTTATTTAAGGGCAATAAAGACATAAAGGCAGATAAGTGGGTCCTTTGTTCCGGATTTTTGACACTGTGTTAACCAATACTTCACAATTTACCAACACCTAGATTTGCCAGGCAGACCTCTGCGTTGTCCTTGCACTTCCAGCGTACCTGCAGCTACCTAAAAGTACCAAGCAGGGTTCAATGTGTATATATGGGTTTGCTGCTGTAAGGGAGGAGCTGCAATACAGATCCTTCGCTTTTATTGTTTGAAGTCATATTCACAACTCAAGCCAAATGTTTTTCTTTTCAAAGTTAATGCACTGAAGTGGATGCCAGGAAAAAAGGATGCTGTGAAAGCTGTCATAAATCTTATAATAGTCTATAAGATTTTTTGGCAATGCATGCATCCAAATAAAGGGTTTTCATTTTCTGTTAAAGGCTTTGTTTATAGGTTGATAAATGGCACATATACCGAAACCCATTTTTTGTGTCACTCTTATGCAAAATTAGCTTTTAGCAAAGATGGCTGTATTGTCACAAAGTTTTAACTAAGAAACAGAATTTATGCTCATAAGCTTCTTTTTCCCCTTAGGAATGAGGCAGGAATCTCTCACAACTCTCAATATTTAAAAGGGGAGCATGCACCACACCTGTGGTGGAGATTCAACAGCTAGCTGGTGAATGATTGCAAGCATGAATGAACAGTGATTAATCCTTGACCTAAAAATCATGATCCAAACATGATCTTGCTACCACCTTTGAGATACTCAAATCTTTGGTTAGCTCTAACCCATCACTGGAACACCGAATGTCAGTGTGTGAGGTCACTTTTTCCAGTAGAAACGAGTTCAGGGTTCACATTTTAGTCAGTTCTGAAGGGGAATGCAGCTCTTGGGCCATATATGAATTTAGCCCCTATCTTTCATGATAAATCCTACCCTTGTTATTCATTTTCTGTTCATAATTTCAAAACAGGTTCTGACAGGGGCTCATTTATTACAAGTAGTAGACAAAGAATCTGTGCTCCTTTGATCCTGTTCACACACTTATCGAATACAGAGCAGACAAATACTATGGAATAGTCTAAGCAAAGTGGATTAATTTTCTATTTTTAGATGCATATGTTTGAGCCAGATGATCTAAAGTACATGCAACATCACTATAGCACCTTAACTATATTATCTGATTCATGACTGAGCATACCTTCTGGACGTCTGGGGTCCTAACCACTTTCCCTAGTCCCTGCAACCACTTACTGAGGAACCAGCCCAGTTTCCAGATTCACTCACATCATCTCCTAAAGCTATATACAACAGTGAGAAGTGCTGCCATTTAAAACCCTCATCACTCTCCCATGGATTCCTTTTTCTGGTTTTAGACATTAGCTTTATCATCTCAGTGTTTTTTGTTTTTTCGCTATGTTCTTTTCAGTTTAGTTCAGTCACTCAGTCATGTCCAACTCTTTGCAACCCCAAAATTGGTCCTTAAGAGATCCATGTTATCCTCAAGGCACATTTTAAGATTCATGACAATTAAAGTGCAGTTAGTCAACATAACTGTCATATTTTTTTTCCTGTGGAGTCCAACCAAGCAAAGATGTAAATTTCTCAGCAAAGGAGTGAGTTAAAAAAAAAAAAAAAATGAAGAGCACAGACATGTCAAGTGTCTGGTGAAGGTCATCCTCTTGGTTCATGGACAATCACTTTATCTTCATGTGGCAAAGACACACAGAGAGAAGAGTTACACTGGTGGTGGTTGAGTTGTTAAGTTGTGTCCGACTCTCATGATCCCATGGAGTATAGCCCATCAGGCTCCTCTGTCCATGAGATTTCCCAGGCAAGAACATTGGAGTGGGTTGCCATTTCCTTCCCCAGTGGATCTTCCCGATGTGTGAGGATCATCCTCCTGGTTCATAGACAATCATTTTATCTTCGCATGGCAAAGACAGAGAGAGAGAAGAGGAGAGAGAGAAGGAAGGAAGGTAGGAGGAGGGGAAGGACAAAGAGAGAAAGAGAGCAGAGAGCACTAGCTCTCTGATATTTCTTTTTGTAAGGACATTAATCCTCTTAGGAGGGTTTCACTCTTGGGAGCCAATTACATCCCAAAGGTCCCATCTCCAAATATTAATACCAGTACACTGATGATCACAGTTTCAAAGTACTGAATCTGGGGTGGTGAGGGGGGGCAGACACAAGCATTTGGTCTACAGTACACACCCTTCAAGCCTAAATTCCCACAGAATAATGTGCCATTTAATGTGTGCTCACAGAGGTTAAGGGCAAGAACCCAGAGTATAAGAAACCCCATTCTGTTAGAGAAGGGCTGCCATCAAAACTGCTCAAATTTGGTGATAAAGGGAGATACTAATTTTATGTTCCTGGATAAGGTATCCTAGAGAGAGGGACCTTTGTATCTCTCTTTGTATTTGCCATGCAGACATGTTTGAAAAAAATGGCATGGAACAAAAGCTATCAGTCTTCGTTCAGAAAGTAGGAAGAAATGCAAGACACACAGGGAAGATTTCCTCTTAACAACAAACAACAAAACCTTGAGTTAATCAAGAGGAAACAGAGAACAAATGGAAAAATATAAAACTAGCACAGTGGTAGATTTTAATATGATACCCATAAAAATATGCATCAAATACAGAGACATACTAAAGTAGGTAGAAAGAGAAAAAAGACTACATGAATGTTAATCACAAGAAAGCTGGAGTAGCTACATCAATATTTGACAAAGTAGACTTCAGAATGAGCAAAACAGTGATAAAAACAGATAATTCCTAATGAGAAAGCTAGACATTCTCGAAGAAGACATAACAGTCCTAACTAGGCCTGTAAGAAAAGAGGTTTGAAGCTTAGAAAACAAACACTGGTAGAAGTGAAAGAAGAGGCCAACCCACAATTATAGACGCAGATCACAATACATGGGTCTCAACAACTGCTAAGGCTATTAGGCCCCAAATTTATACTGAAAACATATTATTTATATATATATATATGTGTGTGTATATATATATATAATATACATATATACACAAATATACATAAATATAAATATATATGTGTGTGTGTGTGTGTGTATATATATATATAATAACCTGAAAACACTATCAGGGAACAGTCTATATTCACCATTTATAATGAACCAGACAACAACAGGGAACATTCATTTTTTTTAAGTGTGCTTGGAATATCCACCAAGGTAAAACATATCTTAGGCCATGTGGAAAAAAAGAGAAAAAATTAAAAGAATCAAAGTTACACAAGTTCTGTTCTCAGAGCATAATAGAAATTTTTTCTTTTCTAAAAAATTATTTCATCAAAAAAAAAAAAAATTGTTTCAAGTGAAGGATAATTGCTTTACAACATCGTGTTGGTTTCTGCCATACATCAACATGGAGCAGCCAGAGGCAAACGTACGTCCCCTCCCTCTTGAACGTCCCTGCCACCCCCACCCTGTCCCGCCCCTCTGGGTTGTCACAGACACCAGAGTTGCGCTCCCTGCATCATGCAGTAAACCCCCAATGGCCGTCTATTTCACATGTGGTAGGGCATATGCTTCTCTGCTACTCTCTCCAGTCCGTCCCATCCTCTTCCCGCCCTGTGACCACAAGTCAGTTCTCTGTGTCTGGGTCTACATTGCTGCCCTGCAAACAGGGTCACCAGTACCATCTTTCTAGAGTCCATATGTGTGTGTTAATATATGATATGTGATTTTCTCTTTCTGACTTACTTCACTCTGTAGGATACACTCTAGGTTCATCCACCTCATTAGAACTGACTCAAATGCATTCCTTATTATGGCTGAATATAATGTATATTATACTATATAAACTGATGTAATATAATGAAAATATTCCCTTTTGTATATGTACCACAGCTTCCTTATCCATTCATCTATCAATGGACATCTAGTTTGCCTCCATGTCCTAGTTATTACAAATAGTCTTGCAATAAACATTGGGTACATGTGACTTTTTCAATTATGGTTTTCTCAGGGTATGGAACATAATAGAATTTAACTAAAATTCAGTAATGGTAAGATAACTGGAAAAGTTCCAAATATATGGAAGTTATGTTACATGCTTTAAAATAACCTATAGATCAAAGAAGAAGTTTACAGCAAAGTTATTAAAATATTTGCCTGAAAGCAAATGGAGTATAATATTGAAGGATTACACGCTTAGCTATTTTCCCAAAAGAGTAAAAGCAATTCATGCACCAAACTTGACACCACTCAAAAGTTATCAGTATGAGAATGGGTTATATACAATGTGTTATATCCATACCCCAATACTACATAGCAATAAAAAGAATGAAGTATTTATATAGGCTACAATATGAGTGAAAGTAAATATAGTTAGAGGAAGAAGTTAGGCAAATACCTTCCTTACTGCATGATACCATTTTTACAAAATACTAGAAAATACAATGCATCGTATCAAAAAAAAGAAGCAGATAAATCAATGATGACCTGGGGATTAGGGGTCTAGGGAGGGTGGAATACTTTTGAAAGTGATGGATATGTTCATAGTTTTGATCATGAATTATGAGTACTTAATACACAAAAATTATAACATTGGGTAAGCATAGCAAGCATTCTATCATCAATGCAGACAGTATATCTTCTTGTTGTTGTTCAGTCGCTAAGTCATGTTCAACTCTTTGCAACCCCACGGACTGCAGCAAACCAGGCTTCCCTGTCCTTCACTATCTCCTGGAGCTTGCTCAGACTCATGTCCATTGAGTCGGTTATGCCACCAACCATTTCATCCTCTGTCGTCCCCTTCTTCTCCTGCCCCCAGTCCTTCCCAGCATCAGGGTCTTTTCCAGTGAGTAGGCTCGTTGCATCAGGTGACTGAAATATTGAAGCTTCATCTTCAGCATTAGTCCATCTAATAAATATTCAGGGTTGATTTTCTTTAGCATTGACTAGTTTGATCTCCTTGCAGTCTCAAGGAGACTCTCAAGACTCTCAAGGACTCTCAAGGCTCTTCTCCAGCACCACAGTTTGAAAGCATCAATTCTTCAGTGCTTAGCTTTCCTTATGGCCCAATTATCATATCCGTACATGACTAATGGCAAAACCATAACTTTGACTATACAGACCTTTGTTGCCAAAGTGTTGTCTCTGGTATTTAATACACTGTCTAGGTTTTTCATAGCTTTCCTTCCAAGGAACAAGTGTATCTTAATTTCATGGCTGCAGTCACTATACACAGTGATTGTGAAGTCCAGGTAAATAAAATCTGTCACTATTTTCAGTTTTTCCCCTCTATTTGCCATCAAGTGATGGGACCAGATGCCATGATCTTAGTTTTTTGAATGTTGAGTTTTAAGCCAGTTTTAGCATATAATAATAAATTATTTTTAATATTGTAGATTTTTAATTACAAATTTTCATCAAAAACTAAAATATCAGTCATGGATTTCACAAAACAAATGACTTTTTTTCTTCTCGAGTGACAGACTCTGATACAAGTAATTTCAAATTACATTTAGGTTATGCTTTATCCAACATTATGCATTGCCTTTTCTAGCCAAACAATTCAAACACTATGAAGTAAAGTATGGTATTATACCAATTATGCCCACACAGTAATTAATGAAACTGACACAAAATGGTTGATTTGTAGGTAGCTATATTTCCCTGATGGAGCTTGTTAATGGAACTGAATTCTATTCAGGAATGTTGTTTAATGTCACACCACTTTATATTATGCTAAATTATTGTCAAACATAAAACAGGAAACAGCTTCTACTGAGTCTTAAATTAATCAAAACTATGCTGTAAACTTTTTGATTTGTGATTCAGTACAAATTGGAGAAAATAAAAGTCAAAGTAACACAATGTAATGTAAGGACATCTGTATATTTTGGCAAGTAAATTGATGAATTGCAATATATAGGAAATTAAAATATGTAAATCTGAAAACAACTTCATCTTACAAAGCACTTTAAATACTTGAAAATAAAATTAAATATCTGTTTATACTTTTTTTATGAACACGTCCTCAAATGTAAGGTATTTAACAGAGCAGAGCTGATTCATATTTTTGCATACTGTCTTTTAGATTAATAATTATTTTATTTTTATACTTAACAAAAATAGTATCTCTGCTTTACAGACAATGTGACAAATAAAGAAAATACTGAACTGTGACAAAGAACATATTTATACGTTTATTATTTAGTTTAAACCATGATAGTTTTCAAGTGTACATTATACCTAAAAATATATTATACATATTATTAACTGAATATTATTTCATAAATATTTGAAATTGACATGCTATATTATCTTACAAATGTGCTATAATTTGTGTACCAAATTCATTTCATTGGACACTTACATTCTATTGCTCAAAATTAGTTATTATATCCTAAAAGTTTCCAAATATTTTATTTTTATACATACCAACCTTTTATGATTAAGTATAAATATTTGAGGATACTTTGACTGTGTTTTTTCCTTCAGGATGGTTAATTAGCTGGATGGAAAATCTCTCAGTTTTTGTATACCTAAAGATGAACATTATTATACATGTGTTACAATATGAACACAGCTATATGTGATCAACACAACTCAGAAGATTATAGGGGAGACCAGAGTAAAGACATTGAGAGGGTGCAGCTAAAACCACAGCTATCCTGAAGGTCATGACCACTGTGCACCTTCTCAGCGCTGTGTCCTCTGAGCAAAAATCCTCTGGTTCTCACATCCCTGCCCGAGTAAGCGGCAAACTCATCAACTCTCTGAACTGAGAAAGCAGCCTTCAGCCCACACACACAGACCTAATGTTACAGGTAGAAACCTCACTGCTTCCGGGAGCTGGAGCACCATCCACGGCTGACCCCTACACGGTCCTAACGTAGAGGACTCCAGGGGTGTGACTGGAGCAGGCATCAGAGTCTGCACTGAATTATCCAGCCAGACCACTGAAACAAGCAAGCACAACCTTAAAATTCAAAGAAAAAAGTCGTCTGAAGAGTAAATGATGGGGACAAAAGATATACCATGAAAACAGCAGTCAGAAAAGAGCTGGAGTTCCATGTGCTATACAGTAGGTTCTTGTTGGTTATTCATTTTAAATACAGCAGTGCATCCATGTCCATCCCAATCCCCCTAACTATCCTTTCCCCTCACCCTTCCCCCTTGCAACCAAAAGTTCATGCTCTAAGACTGTGAGTCTCCTCCTGTTTTGTAAGTAAGTTCATTTGTGTCATTTATTTGTTCAATGTTATGTGGCAGCCTGGATAGTAGGGGACTTTAGGGGTGAATGGATATATGATTTCCTAAAGAAAATCATGAATATTTCCTGAATATTCATTGGAAGGGCTGATGCTGAAACTGAAGCTCCAATACTATGGCCACCTGATGGAAAGAGCAGACTCATTGGAAAAGACCCTGATAGTGGGAAAGATTGAAGGCAGGAGGAAAAGCGGGTGACAGAGGATGAGGTGGTTGGATGGCATCACTGAACCAATGAACATGAGTTTGACCAAACTCCAGGAGATAGTGAAGGACAGGAAAGCCTGGCATGCTGCAGTCCATAGGGTCACAAACAGTAGGACAGAATTGAGCAACTGAACAACAAGATGCATGGAAATGTATGTCTGAGTCCCTTCACGGTTCACCTGAAAGTATCACAATACTGTTAATCGGCTACACCTCAATAGAAGATGTAAGCGAAAGTGCAAGTCGCTCAGGTGTGTCCAACTCTTTGCGACCCCATGGACCATACAGTCCAGGGAATTCTCCAGCCCCGAATACTTAAGTGGGTAGCCTTTCCCTTCTCCAGGGGATCTTCCCAACCCAGGGATCAAACCCAGGTCTCCCGCATTGCAAGCGAATTCTTTACCAACTGAGACACAAGGGAAGCCCAAGAATACTGGAGTGGGTAGCCTATCTCTTCTCCAGCGGCTCTTCCTGACCCAAGAATTGAACTGGGGTCTCCTGCATTGCAGGCATATACTTTACAAACTGAGCTATTAGGGAAGCCCAATAGAAGATACAAAGTTTAATTAAAAAAGAAAGAAAGAAAAGCGCTGGAGTGGCTGTGATAACCACACTAAATAGACTCTAAGGCAAAGCTGCTGAGAGATGAAATGACACTTCTCAACACTGCCTCCGAAGCTTTCCATCCTAACCTTACCACATGCCCTTGTTTCGTTTTCTATATTTCTTTCCCAGTTTCCATAATTAGACTGTTTTCCTTCATCTCATTCTATCCATCACCTCAATGGAGATATTTTTCAATTTCAGTTATTTAGGAAATCTGTTTATACAGTTTAAACATTCTCTTAAATTGGACTCTTGGAAAGAATTTTTATCAAATTTGTGCTAGCAGAAAGCTTAAAATTTTTCTTGGAGGTGTAGACCCAACACTTAACAAAACTGATGCTGAAATATTGGCAGATATTTAGCACAGTTTCTAAAACAATACGATATCTTTTAAAGCTTCAAAATAAAATTGATTCAGCAAATCTATCTGCACCAGCACTCTGAAGTACGGCAAACTAGCAGGGGTGATGCCACTGACAAACACACTTCAAAAAAGGCTGCAGCGCACAGATCACGGGACAGTTGATAAGCCCCGGGGCTCAGACGTACACTGGAGCTCCTCCTTCCACAGTGTCTGCTACCACAGGGTCACTGGACAAGGAAAAATGTCATGAGGCAGAGTGTGATAAATGCCGGACTGCACATCAACCGATACTGTATATTTCCTCAAAACCTAGTGTCAGATTTTTCCTAATTAAATTGCAAACAAGGATCTTTATAAGCAATAGAAAGTCTTTAGGCATCATTTCAGGTTACAGCCAATGATTAAATCAACTAAACAGTACCTATTGCTATGTGCAAGTCTTTGATTTTATAAAGAGCACAATATTTTTAAAAGTATATTAGTTCAATGTAATTTAATAATCTAAGTTCTTAGGACATTATATTAAAATATGATCATTACAATCAGAATTGGTATAAGTGGCTTTTAAAAAAATCCCCTTAGAGAAACAAAGGCTCAAATTTGATTTTGTACTGCTCCTCCTTCAAATTATAACAGAAAAACATATTTTAGATCATTCATATGAAAGGAGAAGATAATTTCAACCAAAAATGAAAAGGAGGGTTAATGTTCTTTTCTGCACTGATAAAATAATCTTGTTTGAAATTTTGATTAAAAGTAATGTTCAATCAGTTAAAATCCTCCAGAAATAACTGTTTATAGTCTGGCAATTTCTAAATATGTGGGGTTAAATCTGTCTAAAGGAACACCAGACATTCATTTTAAGACATTTTCAAAAATTATTTCATTCCAAGTAGGATGTACATATTTAAAGCATATACTACCACTACAAATAGCATATTTTTATTATTCATGGAGATATTCTTACGCTAATGGAAATATTTAATCTTGACCAAATTCTCTCTCCTTCCTGATAAAGCACTCACTAGTAATATTAATTTTGGGCATGTATATGGCTTATCTGCCTAAATTTACGATTACTGCTTTTAAGTGTAAATTTTGTCATTTATATATTTTAGGTCCCTCCTTAGTAGTTGATAAAAATCATTTGTCAACATGCTTATGTCTACATTATCTGCACTAGAGCTAATGATGTACAGCTGGAAATCTTCATACAAGTGAGTGAACTCATTATTATTACTATTAATATTATTATTGTGTCAAAACTGATCCTAAGTATTTTATATAATCTTTACAAAACCAGCAATGTTTATTTCCATCTAAGAGATACAGGTATATTTCAGAGAAGAGAAATAATATATCTTTCTGTATGATTTCCCCTATAATTATAGATAGATAGTATAGAAATATATCTATCTACATATAACATCTATATCTATGTATAATCTATATAATCCATATATAACCTAAATTGGTCTTCCTTGGTGGCTCAGATGGTAAAGAATCTACCTGAAATGCAGGAGACCTGGGTTCCACCTCTGGGTTGGGAAGAAAGAAATGGCTACCCTATCCAGCATTCTTGCTTGGGAAGTCCCAAGGACTGGGCAGCCTGGTGTGCTGAAGAATTGATGGTTTTGAACTGTGGTGTTGGAGAAGACTCTTGAGAATCCCTCGGACTGCAAGGAGATCAAACCAGTCCATCCTAAAGGAAATCAGTCCCGAATATTCATTGAAAGGACTGATGCTGAAGCTGAAGCTCCAATACTTTGACCACCTGATGCAAAGATATGACTCACTGGAAAAGTTCCTGATGCTGGGAAAGATTGAAAGCAAAAGAAGAAGGGGCAGCAGTGGATGAGATGGTTAGATAGCATTAACTGGCTCAGTGGACATGAGTGTGAGCAAACTCTGAGGGATAGTGAAGGACAGAGAAGCCTGGTGTGCTGCAGTCCATGGGATTGCAGAGTCGGACATGGCTTAGTGACTAAATACAACCCATATGTGACCTAGATAATATATCTACATATCTCACTCATTTACACTCTTCTTTCTTTATATTTATGTAACTCTCTGTTATTTCTTTCCCTAAAAAAGCAACTACAATTGTGGTGTAAGCTAGGAAACAAGTCTTTTAATATGTGGAAAACCTCTTAGAACGGCTGTTTTTCCCTTTTTCTTCATCTTCTCATTTTACCATGATTGTTTAGTGCCAAGTCCATAAAGAATTCAGAACAAAATAAATATTTTATATTTCTCTCATAGTGCAGTATTTGTGTTCCAAAGAAACACCTATTTTACAAAATGACATAATAAAGAGCAGTTAGTAAATACAGGATTAGGAAAAATCACTCAAACACATGTAATTTAGCTAATAGAATACAAAATCAGTAATGATTCTAATTAAACTAATAACAGCTTTTTAGAGACATTTTAAATACCTTATAATAATTGCATGTAAGGTAAAATATGACATTATCTTTAACCAAAGTGACTATCACAATGAAAGTGGATATTAGAAAAATGTAAGGTTACTGAATTCTTGATATTGAGATTTTGCACATAGGATGATTACTGACTTTGCATGAACTGTAGAAGGTTGAAGATAGATGACTGCTTCATTGTATTTAATCTTTTTTTTTTTTTTTTTTTTTTTTTGCAAAGCTTTGAAAGAACTGAACACTTCCAGGTTGCAGCATCTGGCCAAGCTGAGGAATGACTTTCTAATGTATCATCGAATTCTTCACAACTTCCTACATTCAGCTGTAACAGTGCCCCCTGCATTTGGCTGTTTTTATGTTTTATGTTTTAATGACTAATACATTGGAGAAACTTACCTGCACATGTGTGTTTTAAGGTACATATGTGAAAAAGGGTTGCATGTATCATAATACTTGAAGTGGCTTGTTTCAAAATGACAAAGGCAATATATAGCTCAAGGTAAAGAATAGAAATTGGTCTTGTCCAATTTTTAGTTCACTTTCCATCAAGATTCATCTTTCAGTTCTTAGGAAACAAAAGTCTCATTATAAATAGGAAATTGACAGAGGTCTATTAGGCATGTACATTAATCAGTAAAAGAAAGTGTTAGTTGCTCAGCTGTGTCTGATTCTCTGCAACCCCATGAACTGTAAACTGCCAGGCTCCTCTGTCCATTGGATTCTCTAAGCAAGAATGCTAGAGTGGGTTGCTATTTCATCCTCCAGGGGATCTTCCCAACCCAGGATGAAACATAGGTCTCCCCGCATTGCAGGCAGATTCTTTACCATCTGAGCCATCAAGGAAGCCCATAGTAATCAATATATGAGCTAAAAATATTATTTGTACTTGAGATCATGAACTGGAGGGAGGGAAGAAGGGGGGACAGGAAAAATGGAAGGTAAGACACTTGTTCTTATAGCATGGAACTAAATTTTGCGAAAACCGTCAATGAGCTTTAAAGGAAACGCATCCCAGAACCCCCAGAAAAGAATGTACTTCTGCAAACACTTTGATTTTGAACTTTCTAAACCCCAAACCAAAGCAAAGGACCAACCTCATTGGCCTAGACTTCTGACTTATAGAGCAGCGAACTTTCCCAACCCAGGGATAGAACCCATGTCTCTTGAAGCTCCTGAGTTGTCAGGTGAATTCTTCGCCACTGCACCATAATATTTAAGAGTAGATAAATAAAAAAAAATTTAAACTTCAGTGAATTTTGTCTGTCAAATATACCTTACATGTCACTGGAATATTTTCATTCTGTGAAATATCTGCCTTTACCACTTTTGTTGATTTTTCATCTTAGCTTTCAAACTCATTAAAAGATAGGACTAGATGAGCTCTAACGTGACTTAGATTTAAAAATTTGATAACTGAATTCTGAAAACTGTACGAGTAATTAAAAAAAAAGTTCAAATATGGAAAAAGAAACAAACCAAAGCAAGCAATGGTATACTCCCTTCAGGGTGTGCTCAACACATGGGTCTTCATTCTGCTACTGTAACGTTCCAGCTTCCTCTCTGTGAATGACTTGATTGCTTATTTCTGCCTAGAGAGCTTTTGATTTTGTGTGCTGTGGTAATGTCTTTCCCAAAGGCAGAGTTCAATTGTATCTTATTATTGTCTGTGATTTTCTAACTCACCTCCAGACTGGTAATTACCATTGTTCCCTGCACAGCATTCACATAAAGAAAATATTTCCTATCAGTATTGCTGAATATACTGCTCTTTAACTGTCCCTTTGGGAAGGAAGATATTGGCAAGTTTTGCTTTCTTTTTTCTCCGTTACTTATGAGAGTAAATCTAAATCACAAGCCAAAATAGCTTTCACTGGAAGTTTTATAAGATTAAAGGACTCTGGGTGTTTATTTCAATTAGTTCCAGAGTAAATAGTCTAATTCTTATTTACCTACCGCTCTTGATTTTATAAATATTCTACTAAAAAGAATATAAATAGGAATTTTTAAATGGAAGATAAATATTATCAAAACCCAATTATTTTAGTTCAATTAACTTTTTTAACTGAATAAGTGTTCATTGTTTCAATGTTTATGCTCCATCCCCTTTGTACTAAAAGTTCAAAAGATACCTATTAATAACAATTTTGTACTCCAGACTGGGATCTAGATAAGACTAAAAACATTAATGTTCTCTGAACCAGAAGCTTAAAGCCTAACAGAGGATTCAGACAGGCAGGAGTGATTTTATTAGGAGTGATAAGCACAGTTAATAGAGATAAATAAAGAGTGCCATAGGAGCACTAAATATCAGAAATTAATTACAGATTTCAAAATACATAACAGCTACTGTGAATCTTGAAAAGAAGCATGGGAATTAACCAGGCAAAAAGGAGCTGATATTTAAGGTGGAATCACCCTTAACATCTGCTCCAAACCTAGAAATGTTAAACAAACACAGGTAATTATGTGTGGTCTCTGTTGAAAAAAAAAAAAAAAAATGGAGAGGCTGTAGGAAACCAAATTCAGGGAGAATCACTGAAGGATGGAAAGATGATAACTTAGCTCGGAGAAGGAAACCACAACTTAAGAATACATCCAGAACAACACTGCTACTGAAAATAACACAGGAGAATGTTTCGGGCAAGAAATGGTGGGTGCCGGGCAAAGAAAGGGACCCAGAGCCAAGGGTGAGGGAAATTGTTCACCCAAACCCTATCAGTTTGGGATAGGCAGCAGCTAGCAAGGGCACATGCCCCAGGGAGGAGCAGGGGGTTTGCAGACTCAGGGTGGAGACACGGAGTTACATCGCTGGGGGTTGGCAGTAAGTGGAAAAGGGAAAAACACCCAACCTGGGGAATTAACTCCTTATGCACAGAAAACTGCCCCCACCCACCCATCCACCACTGACTATCTTCCATCTGGGATCCTCAGTGAGGCTAGGAAGTTTCAAAATGTCAAGGAGTTTTTCAAATGTCTTAAAGAAATCCCCAACAAAAATCCTGGGACATTTCCGCTACTGTCATACGTCATTCTTTTTCCCTCTCTCAGATGAATGAATTAACAGGCAATACTCAGTATGTAGAAGGCTGAGTGCCGAAGAATTGATGTCTTTAAATCATGGTGTTGGAGAAGACTGTTGAGAGTCCCTTTGACTGCAAAGAGATCAAACCAGTCAATCCTAAAGGAAATGAACCCTGAACATGCATTGAAAGGACACAGGCAAAAACTGAAGCTCCAATACTTTGGCCACTTGATGGGAAGAGTTGATTCACTGGAAAAGACCCTGATGCTGGGAAAGACTGAAGGCAAAAGGAAAGGGGGCAGCAGAGGATGAGATGGTTAGGAAGCGTCGCTAACTAAACAGACATGAATTTGAGAAAACTCTGGGAGATACTGGAGGTCAGAGGAGCCTGGAGGACTACAGTCCATGAGGGTGCAAAGAATCGGACATGACTTAGTGTCTGACCAACAGCGACAACAACTCAGTATGTATACTGTTTTTCGTAATACTCCCTCCTAAAGTCAGTATCACGCGCTGACAAACGACGTGACCACCTGGAGTTTGACGCATTTAGATACATAACTCCTGTTGTCTGTTCTCTAGCTGAACAACTAGATAACCCACCTAGTCTCAGTTTTACCACTTAGAAAGCCAGAATAATGATAATCAGTTTGCCAATCTGTCACGATACCTACATAAAACAGAGAGTTTAAGCAGTATGTCTTCCAGGTCATCAATACACAATAAATGATAGACATTGATATTACCAGAATCTATTCTGCATCAACAATTTTTGGAGATCAGTGTTGCCTGCCTCCACACTTTTAAAATTTATTTTTAAGTAGATAGTGGTGATAGCATATAAACTGCTTTGACTATTTCCAAACTGGATAACGAACAAAACAGTCAGATTTCATCAGCATTGGATAAAACGATACAGAATTAGCGTTAGAAGAAAACCCATGGGATTATAACCCAGGGGAAAGGAGGGTTGGGGAGTCTGAGGCTGACAGGTACACACTAACTACTGTGTCTGAAATGGATCACCAACAAGGACCTACTGATGGCACAGGGAACTCGGCTCAGCGTTATGGGGCTGCCTGGGTGGGAGTTTGGGGGAGAATGAATACATGTATATGTACGGCTGAGTCCCTCCACTGCTCACCTGAAACTATCACAACATTGTCAATAGGCTATACTCCAATATAAAAAAAAAAAAAAGGAAAAGATAAAAAGAAAACCCATGGGATTATGACTCCATACCAAACACTTGAACTCCCAAGAAATAATGTAAACATTTAATATGTAAATAATCCCCAAAGTATCCACTGTTTTCATGTAAATTTCTTTAGGAACTTTCATTTTTATATTTTTAATAGAGAAGTTACTTATAAATTCTTCAAGTAAAGTTACTTTTAATTCATACATATGAAGATTATCATTCATGTGTGCATGTGTGTCTATGTGTGTGTGTGTTGGTCCTTTCTCTGAATAGAATTAGCATTCCCTGAGGATACAGATATTGTCACAATGATTTATGTGTAAGCCATTTACCTCACCTTGAGTTTGCCAAACATCCTGCTTTACACAAGGCAGACATTTGATAAGTAATTGTTACAAAGTGTTTTTGAGCCCAACCAGGGACCTGTGCTCTGTATTTGTTGCTTTTAACAATATAGCTGGATGCTTGAGAGACATGTTTTTGACACTGGCTCTCTGTTTTTATTTTCCTTTATTCAAAAAAAATATAGTGCAAACCCCACTGAACAACTTTGCTAGAAATTGTATATTGGTGAGCTGTGTTCTCATCTTCTTATATCAAAATCTATTATCTAAATCAAAATATTCTCTACCCATGGAATAATATGTGTACTCAGGACTTAAATGACTGCCCCTCTGCTGATAGTTTTTAAAATATTAGGATATATATGTACATATACACATACATATACATACTCTCTCTCTACATACACACACACACACATATATATATACACATACTCCTTAAGTATATACGTGTATACTCCTTAAGCTTATATTATATCCCTCAAGGCTTTGACCACAGATCTATTTTGCAATCTCCACCTGCAAGCAATTTTCCTCTGTCTCTCCATGGTAACCACAGACTGTTTTGTAGGATCACCCTTGCAAGACAGTCTTTCCTAACTTCTTCTCAAACTAAGCTCCGAAGCCTCTCTATCCCCATGTACTCAGCAAACAGTACTGCACAACTATCCTATATGCCTCCAGTTAATCACATAGTTCTGAGAGTGATACCATTAGACAGCAGATTTAAATTACTTTAATGTACAATATGACCTCTTTTTTGCAATTTTCATTATCCTTCTATTCTTCCATCTTCATACCCTTTCCATGACAAATAAACCTTAAAGTTGAGGCTCACTGCCCCTGATAAAAGAGAAAACAAAAGGATTCAGGGAAAACAGAGATTACAACATTGGTTTTAAGCTGAAAGGCAGCTTTAAAAGTCAGATTCCCGGAGTCTAACTGTAAAAAAGTTTCAAGGGCATCATTCCTGTAATTACCATAAGAAACAGCCAGATGCACTGAAAATCGATAGCTTTTCTTGGACCTATTCAGAAAACTTAGTTTGCAGGGCAAATTGCCAAGAGTCTTAGCCAAGATCTGCTTACCTGAAGAGCAGCTGTGTGAGATGAGTGGAAGGGACACTTTGGGGGTTGTTCAGATGAATTTCTGGAGCCAGTGTGGACCGGTGTGAGAGGGAGAGACTCCACGAGCAAGTCTGGAGGGGCCCTTGCACACCCAGGGGCTCAGCCTCCAGTCACACTGGCTTGTCCTCACAGTGTGACCCAAGAAAGACCCTTCACACCATAGCAGGCAGAGTGAAAATAGCCATTGTGAAATGTACACTCAATATCAGTTGTGTCCAAGTTTCTGTGACCCCACGGACTGTAGCCTTCTAGCCTCCTCTGTCCACCGGATTCTCAAGGCAAGAATAATACTGGGGGGAGGGGGGTGCCATTTCCTACTTCACATTCTCAAGGTACAAGCTACCTAAAATACTACAATGTATTCAGGAATATAGAATGAGCCCAGGGTTCCAAATCTAAACTCCCCATCAACAGTAGATTATTTCAGTTCATTTCAGTCGCTCAGTCGTGTCTGACTCTTTGCTACCCCTTGGACTGCAGCACGCCAGGACTCCCTGTCCATCACCAACTCCTGGAGCTTACCCAAACTCATGTCCATTGAGTCAGTGATGCCATCCAACCATCTCATCCTCTGTTGTCCCCTTCTCCTCCTGCCTTCAATCTTTCCCAGCATCAGGGTCTTTTCAAATGAGTCAGTTCTTCACATAAGGTGGCCAAAGTAGCAGATTATTTAGAGGATCTCAAAGTCAAAAGAAGGGCTTCCCAGGTGACTCATGGGTAAAGAACCTGCATGCCAATGCAGGACACATATAGGCACGGTTGGGAAGATCCCCGGTAGGAGGGCGTGGTGACACACCCCAGTATCCTTGCCTGGAGAAGCCCGTTGACAGAGATAGCCTCAAGGGCCACAGTCCATGGGGTCACAGAGAGTGGGGCATGACCAAAGCGACAGCGCACACACACACAAAGTGAAAAGAAAAGGCAGAAACAAGGAATCTGAATGAATGTGGAGCTTCCGGAATTTACAGCTAGAGCAAACACTCAAAGCAGTGCAACCGCTCGGAGAAGGCTGAAGGGATTCTGGCGCTGATCAAAGAAAAAGTTATAACCACAAGAGGCGATGACACAGTCAGGCTGCACCCAGACATGGTTCCACAAGAGGAGAAGCTCTCACAGTCCCAGATTTCTCAGTATAAGACAAAATGGCTCAGGGGCCACCTTCAGAAGGGGAGGAGGGGGAGGAACCTCCTTGTAGAAAAGAAGGTCAAAGAGGAGGCTTACATGTCATGTTGATATTTTTCAGCAGCCTGGCGGGGTATCTGTGGCTGAGGGGCCATAGCAGCTTATGGTCTTAGACCCACAAGACTGTCTTATCAGTAGGCGGTGGATGCCGGGTGGGGTTGTAAACATCTTAACTAAAGTATCTAGTTGTCTGCATGCTAAGCCACCTCAGTCATGTCTGACTCTTTGCAACCCAATGGACTGTAGCCCGCCAGGCTCCTCTGTCCATGGGAATTCTGTCCAAGGGCAAGAATATTAGAGTGGTTTGCCATTTCCTCCTTCAGGGCATTTTCCCAACCCAGGGATTGAACCCTAATTTCTTATGTCTCCTGCATTGGTAGGTGAGTTCTTTATCACTAGCACCACCTAGGCAGATTAAATCTGAATGGATATTGTGATTCCTAAAAGTCTTGTGGAAAGCTCTATACTCAGGAAGCAATATATTATATAAGAGGTAAAACAAAGCAGGGAGTTCACTGCTGGTTTATATCTTGAATACTGAGATTTTAACCAGTCTGGCATTTTTCTTTTACCTTTCAGAATCTTTTGATAGATGTTTTATGTGTTTTGTCTAGAGATTTTAGGTGTAATTCACAAAAGAGAACAGAATGTAGTTTGCTCCATGTTGCCCATAATGAATGCGATTTTAACACATTAAAATTTTTTACAACTTAGTATTTTGTATTGATATTTTTAAACACTTCTTCAACAATGCAAGGATCTCAAGGCATGGCTATGCATTTATCACCTTTCAATTGTTTTCACTTATTTCATTGTATTGTTATGCAAAGTTTTTCAGTGCATTTCTATTATTCTTTACGTATGGCATTTAGTTAGATTTCCTCACATTGTTTATCCTTTTTTGGTGTGTCTCTTTACTGAATGCACTTTTTAACATCAAACAGCTGATATCTATTGTGCTTTAACAAGCTTCTTTAATATTTCCCTTACTATGGCTTTCTGAGAAATACCCTTTGTGCTTGTTTCTTTGAATATTAACTTTTGCTTTCATTTTTGAAAGGTAGGTTTGCTGCATTTTAGGTTGGCACTGATTTACTTTCAACATCTTGAAAATGTTATTCCATTGTATGATAGCTTCTACAGTACTGGGTATACTTTTATCTTTTACCCTTATTGTCTCTCATCTGAAGACAATGTGTTTCTTTTTCCCATTTTACTGGTCACTAATTTTAAGAAGACTTATTAGAAAGTGCCTATGTGTAAATTTATCTTATATTTATCCTAAAGAAACCTATAACACTTTTGAATATGATGATTAAAATCTTTCATTAATTCTAGAAAGTTTTAGTAATTAGATCTTTAAATACTGTTTCTTCTCAATTCTCTCTTTTTCTTCTGAGACTACAGTTACATGTTGATTCTTGCTATATGTTCCATATTTCTCTCTCCCTCTCTAGTTATTTGTCTGGATGATTTCTACAGATATGTTTTCAAGTTCACTAACCTTCTCTTCAGCTGTGTCTAAGATTCTGTTAAACCTATTAATTGAGTTCTTAATTTTACTGCATTTTTTAAACTTGAACACTTCCATTTGACTTTTATTCCTAAATATACATGAAATATTAGACACTGTTCTCTATTTCCCTGAACATATTTAGCACATTTTATTTAAAATCTACATCTTATAAATAATAGCTAGAATGTCTAGTGACTGTGACTATGTGCTACATTTTTAAAAATAATTAATCTTTACTCATCTTATCTTGTTGTTTAATGCCACTGGTAGTTTTCTTTGATTCCATCTTAGACTATGCATATGAAAGAATACAGGCATAGTTTAGGCTATGACAAATGTTCTGCAAACCAGATGTTTTTTGTTTGTTTGTTTCTGTCTGGAGTCAGGCTATTTATAGATCACCTTAATCCAGTCATGGATGGGGCTGATTTAAAGTTGGTTTTCAAACTTTGTGAAGTCTGGTCTATTTCTGACTTTCCAGTTCAAAATCACTGTTTGTATGTAGCTGTGAGTAGCTTCCATTTGCTAAAGCCACATCTGTTCTCTTGGAATAGCACAGCTTCAGATTATGCACAAAGTTAATATTGCATTCTCTGAAACATTTTGGGATTAGTTTTTAGACTCCAGAGAATGCACCAGAAAAGAATGTATTGATTCAGAATTTGAATGGCATCCTTAAATTTGTATTCTATATGATTCAGATAAAAATAATCTGGTGAATTTGGAATGAGCTGACTAATCTTGGGGACAAACTAAAGAAGCAGGATGGGCTTCCACTGAAAATTTGGTTAAGATGTCAAGATTGATGAAGCCACACATAGATCAAGAGGATTAAACCTTTTGTTACTGACGTAGTGAGATTTCTGGGGAGAACAGGGCACGTCTCCCAAGCTTTCCTGAAAAGAGCTTGAAGGAGAAGAGAAGAAGGAGTTTGGGGCTTTTACTGTGGTGCGGGGATGCGCTCACCACCTGAAGTGGTTCCCCCCCACCCCAGGGAAAGAGCTCTGCACCTTGAATCTTCTACTGAGGCCAGAGGACCGAGCCCTGAGGCTGTCTTGTGTGTGCCCATGCCTAAGGCAGCTGAAAGAAAAGAGAGGGGTGAGGCTTAATAGCTTTCAACCTTCAAGCTGCAAACAATGAAGTGTTTTACCACACTGAGATAAAATAAACATTTTGCCCATAAGAAAATAGTAAAAGAAAGAAAATAGGCATTAAGTTACTACCTAAAATAATCTACTTCCTCCTCCTCCTCCTTTCTTTTCTCTCACTCACACGGCCTTTAGTTTCAGCTGTGGCTCTCCAGTCTCTTGCAAATAAAAAATGATGTTCTGAGCAATGAATCATCTTTTAGTTGCTTTGAGTTTCTTGCCAGCTTAGGGGGGTATTTTCAGGTTTACTTAGCACAGCCTTTCATCATAAGCCTCGAAGTGAGCACATGGAGGCAGAGGCTGAAAGAATCTATGGGTGAATGACGGTTACTATAGCTGGTTCACTAAAGCCCATAAGCGAGGTAGGCAGTATTTGCCACTACCTGGCAAGAGACTCAAAGCATTGCTTTTTATATAGCTAAACCTGGTGCCCTTTGGGTAATGTCTTACTTAGATAAAAGGAAATGCTTTGAGCTATGCAACTGCAAAACAATTCATCAATCATGTTTTAATAGATCTCATATGGTATTTTAAAATGAATGCATTTTGAGGAAATGTGAAACATTTTTAACAGATGGAAACTGCTTTCTTTTAACCTTTGCATGAAGGCATCTTGTTAGATTACATTAAAATTTTCATTTCTTATATGTCTGTTGAGACTCAGGCTCATTTAATGTTTGTGAGTATGTATACAGAGAGGTAAAGGGAGTCGAGATTTTTTTAATTATATATGGAGGAGAACATTTACATAGATTTTTATGAACAGACCTCTATCCCAAGGGGAAGGCTGAGAATGGGTCGATATGTAGGTTTTATAGTGGTAATGCTTTCAAGGAGAGTGATAGCGTATTATTTCCTCATCCATTCTTGGAGGCCAGAGGTGGCTGTTTTATTTATTTATTTACTTGTGGCTGGTTATTGAGGAGATGGAGAGCAGGGGCATAATTGAATCCAACGTGCTTGGTTGTTCCTGTTGCTTGAATCCAGCATCTCATTTTGTCCGGCATTTCAGCATGGTGAAGTAGAAACAGGGCATTTCTATTCTATGTGAGATGAGTGAGTAATTGTCTTATATGCTGATGAGAGGGAAAGAGAGAATGGGTTTGGGAGAACTGGGATGCATTTTACCTGCTGGAGACATTTTCACTTCTTAACGAATCTGCTGAAATAATTTCTTATACCTGGATGAGCTATGAACTTTGAGTCTTTTTTCCCTAATTGCAAGGTTATAAATAACCTCAAGCCACTTTTTTTTTTCACTTCTGTTAATACATTTTGCAAAGCATCCAAAAGTAAAAGGGAAATGAGAAAAGATAAAGGTGTCCCATAAGGAGATAGTTAAAAATGTATTTATTTCTAACGTAGTGTTGTTTTGGGTAGGAGACACATTATGACAAGCAAGGGGCTTGTGAAATAAGATTAGCATTCTTCCTGACTTTGGAAGAAAAGTACTGAAAATGTTTTTCAATTATCATTCAGTAACTGCATTAAACAATCAAAAATATATAAAGACTAAATGTATCTATGACCATTTTTATTGAATAGAAAAACATCAACTGGAAATTGCCATTAATCCTCTTGCAATAACCCACCTCCACCATGAGTTATAGAAAGGAAACCTTAAGTTACATGGGTGCTGTTAAAGTTAATACAGTGAAGTTTTAAGTGAAGTTGTTGAGGTAGCTGAAGTCAAAACAATGAAGGACAGGTAAGCCTGGCATGCTGCAGTCCATGTGATCACAAAGTCACTAACAGGACTTAGTGACTGAACAACAGCAAAAAAAGCAGAAGTTATCCTGTAACAAAAGCTCTTGAATCCAGAAAATGAAATAGTAAACTCAAAAGTAACTTTTTTTTTTTAATCCTTGTGTGTGTGCGCGTATGTTAGTTGACCAGTCTGTCCGACTCTGCAACACTATCGACTGTAGCCTGCCAAGTTCCTCTGTCTGTGGGATTCTCCAGCCAAGAACACTGGAATGGATAGCCATTCCCTTCTCCAGGGGATCTTCCCAACCCAGGGATCAAATCCAGGTGTCCCACATTGCAGGTGGATTCTTTACCATTTTTATCCTTATGAGAACAATTGAATGGTCAGATGTGTGCTAACAGGTTAAAACTCAAGAGACTGAACATGAGGTTATGGGAAGAAGACTGTGTGTAGACAACTGGAAAAACATTTAAACATAATACAGGAGTTCAAAAACTTATGGAATGCCAAGTGAAATTATTGGATATTATGAACATGGTCTCATTTTGGATACCAAAATTAGAAACAGTAATAATCTTACAAAATACATGACTATTTCCATTTTGGGGGTAAACATTTTTTGGTTGTTTCTATCTTTGTCATATTTTCTCTGATGTTTCTTTCTTTTTATTTATTTTTTTCATTGAGGACATTGAGATATGAACCTCATTAGAGGTACACAGATTTTCTACTTTTCAGCTTATGTAAGCATATTCTAAAAACTTGTATGTTGAAAAACTTGTGCCTTTTTGCATTTATCCTCATGATTTAACGTTGATATTTAAACTTTACTTAATAATTAGTTTAAGTCTAAAGCTCATATTATTAACATAATATTTGCACATATAGGGTGAGTGACCTCAGATAAAGAAAATGCCCTGTGACTAAAACATTCTATATTCTTAAGAAAAAAATGAACTTCCCTATATATGTTAGTTTTGAGCTGTTCCAAATAGATCTTAATATCATGAAAGATTCATCCACAGATTTCAAAATGATATTCATCGAATGAGTACATAATTGTCATTTCCTAAGAGAAAAGTGGAAGCCCATTGCCTTATATTGTATTTTCTTTGCTAATATTTCATTTGTCAATGTAATTGGAAGGAACATCTTGTCATGTTTTTCAAGTATTGGTTGAGAAAAATAGGGTTAAAATTTAAAGTTATCTGGTAGAAAGGTTACAAAAGGATAAATCTTTGAATTTTATGAGACAACTCAACCCTCTTTCTAGAATCAGTTCTAGTAGATTAATTTCTCACTCTCATGCAATTTGCAACTGGCTTTCTAAAACCAAATTGTATGTAGTACGTTCTCAATGCATTTGTAGCACAAATTTCCATGAACCAGTGTGCTCTGTGTATTATACATAATAATACTGTGCAACTATTTTATAGTATTTTTCTTGACTGTTAGAGATGCTCACATAAAGCCTATGTGATGTATATTATGCTTATTAAAATAGAACAGCAATTAAATATTTTTAAAAAGCATCAAGATAATGATAATAGTCTCATGGATCTCACTAAGCAGCTAGATTCAAAGACTATCAGCCTATTTTAAACTTCCATCAACCTACTATATATTTGTATTATCTGTTTATAAAATACTGGATTTAAACATAAACCCTGCACATAAATTACTTTCCTCCTTATTAACATCAGGTTTTTCTAATGTTCAGAAATCTGACTCATAGGTTCCATGACATAGGGAATTAAGTATTTGGATCTCTGTGAGGGATGAAGAAAGGGAAAGACATTTCAAACCACTATAATTTCAAAGATTTGAAGCAAGCTTGCCAACTTCTTCAAATATTAACATGTTTCAAGTGTAAATCCTTCCATCTATTCAGTTCTTTCTTATCATCCACCTATTCAACCAGCACCGCTTAAGAATCCACTGTGGTCAAAGTGCTTTGCCAAGGACCAGGGGGATAAAATGATGAAAAATTCAAAGGCTGCCCTCCTAGAGATAGCAATCTAGGGAGATGATAGAAAAATGTACAAAAGTAACTGTAAGATGGATTGTGATATGTCACACAAGGGAGGTAGAGAGGGACTCAGAAACATGAGTGGTCAGCCTGTCTTGTGCATTCTTGGAGGAGGGTGTCTAGAGATGATGTTTGGGTTTGTACACAGCATTAATCTGCTGTGTGGGGCGGGCTTGTCATCTTAGCCTGGGAGAGGACGTGAGCGGAGGCGGTGAGGCGGTGCCCCTCCTCCATCTGCGCCTTGCTTTCCTATTATGTTCTTCTCTGCTAACATATGTATGCCTATAACTCCATTCCCTATTTTCTTACCCACCTAGTTGATATTTTTCTCATTTATTTGCATAATTTACATTAATAGTGCATTTGTGTTACTGTGCCTATTACAGAAAATGTCTTACTGAAGTGATTTTGCTACTAATGATCACAAAGTTACCTAAGCACCGATATTTAAATATGCTCGACCAAATATCCACTTAGTTTTAACTAACTAGGTTCAAAGGAAACCAGGCTAGGAGTTGAATGTTCAATCACTACGTGATAGTTTCAGTTCAGTTCAGTCGTGTCCGACTCTTTGCGACCCCATGAACCACAGCACACCAGGCCTCCCTGTCCATCACCAGCTCCCGGAGTCAACCCAAACCCATGTCCATTGAGTTGGTGATGCCATCCAACCATCTCATCCTCTGTCGTCCCCTTCTCCTCCTGCCCTCAATCTTTCCCAGCATGTGGTAGTTTAATTTAAGACAAACCTGACTTAAAAAAGAAAAAAAAAACCACACACACACACACAAAAACTTACATTTCTCTACACAGAGGGCTTTAGACTTAAAAATTATGTACTTTGCTTTAAAAAATGAAAACATCATTTTCCATATAAATGAGAAATGTCAAATGTTTAATAATCCCCTTCTGCTGTTATTTTCTTTAGGAAGCATTGTATGTTCAGGTATTTTATGTGATCACAATGTGTTCATACTAAGGTACACCTTCCTTGGCCCTTCTCTACCCTAGATTTAATGGAAAGCCCACTTTTCCCCAGTGTTGGGAGGAATTAGATAGACACGGGAGATAACTGCCCCCTGCTCCCCACAGGTCCTCTCAATCACTCAGAACAATGGCAAGCTCCAAGGGGCAAGAGAAGGAAGTACAAGCGCTCACGGTGTCCTCGCAGCCCCTGCCTCGGGGGTCCTGATCCTGCCTGCATGAGCGCTCAGGTGCTCAGTCGTGTCCAACCCTTTACAACCCCATAGGCTGTAGCCCGCCAGGCTCCTCCGTCCATGGAATTCTCCAGGCAAGAACACTGGAGCGGGTTGCCATTTCATCCCCCAGGGGATCTTTTTTACCCAGGGATTCCAATGACCCTCCTGGGATTCCAATCTGCATTTCCTGTGTCTCCTGCACTGGCACGGAGATTCTTTACCAATGCATGACCTAGGAAGCTGGTCCCACTTGGGAGCATTCATTATTTGTAGCAAAGCTTAAAGAACTCTTTCCTGAAAGCTACTGTAATTCAGAAAACTAAGATCACGGCATCCGGTCCCATCACTTCATGGCAAACAGATGAGGAAACAGTGGAAACAGTGGCTGACTTTATTTTGGGGGCTCCAAAATCACTGCAGATGGTGATTGCAGCCATGAAGTTAAAAGACGCTTACTCCTTCGAAGGAAAGTTATGACCAACCTAGACAGCATATTAAAAAGCAGAGACATTACTTTGTCAACAAACGTCTGTCTAGTCAAGGCTATGGTTTTTCCAGTAGTCATGTATGGATGTGAGAGTTGGACTATAAAGAAAGCTGAGTGCTGAAGAATTGATGCTTTGAATGGAGGTGCTGGAGAAGACTCTTGAGAGTCCCTTGGACTGCAAGGAGATCCAACCAGTCCATCCTAAAGGAGATCAGTCCTGGGAGTTCACTGGAAGGACTGATGCTGAAGTTGAAACTCCAATACTTCGGCAACCTGATGCAAAGAGCTGACTCACTGGAAAAGACCCTGTGCTGGGAAAGATTGAGGGCAGGAGGAGAAGGGGACGACAGAGGATGAGACAGTTGGATGGCATCACCGACTCGATGGACATGGGTTTGGGTGGACTCCAGGAGGTGATGATGGACAGGGAAGCCTGGCATGTTGCAGTTCAAGGGGTCTCAAAGAGTCGGACACGACTAAGAGACTGAACTGAACTGTATATCTCAGTGCCTACTGAATCCTATGGAGTCTCCAATCAGCTCTGTCTGCATCACAGGTAACATGAGAAGCTACATCTCATAGGGAAATGTCTGTTACATTCATCATCAACAGTTGAAAAGGCTCTCCTGGTTTTTGGTCCAAAACAACTTCCTCAAAATTTTGGAGGAACTTTCTGAACAAATAAAGCAAAAGAGATAAATTTATTGAATACTATGTGCAACATTATTAACACCCTGTCTCAATCTTTGGCTTCCCTGGTAGCTCAGCTGGTACCCACCAATAACCCACTCCTGTATTCTTGGACTTCCCTGGTGGCTCAGACGGTAAAGAATCTGCCTGCACTGTGGGAGACCTGGTTCGATTCCAGGGATGGGAAGATCCACTACAGGAGGGTATGGCAGCCCACTCCAGTATATTCCATGGATTCCATGGAGAATCCCCATGGACAGAGGAGCCTGGCAGCTGTGGGCACATGGCCCAAGGGGCCACAGAGTCAGACACAACTGAGTGACTAAGCACAGCACATAAAACACACATGAGACAAAAATTGTACAAATTGTACAAATTGTACAAATAAGCAGAGTCCCCAGTAGAGAATATTAGGTATTTCAAAGGTGGCTTTGGCTCTGTCCAATTTGCCTAGGCTGAGCAGTCTTTCAGCGTTTTACTGTATCTTATCATATGATCCAAACCCCAGCCATGTATATGCAAAGATCTCAACACAATCCCACATGACCTCACTTGCTACTTTTAGTCTTCATTTAAAATAAAACGTTATTTTACTCCACTGTATTAGAAAGATAGTTTGCTCAAATTTCAATTTTGTTTTACCTTTTCTACCACTTCAGTTCAGTACAGTTCATTTGCTCAGTCATGTCCGACTCTTTGCGACCCCATGAATCGCAGCACGCCAGGCCTCCCTGTTCATCACCAACTCCCGGAGTTTACTCAAACTCATGTCCATCAAGTTGGTGATGCCATCCCCCCATCTCATCCTCTGTCGTCCCCTTCTCCTCCTGCCCCCAATCCCTCCCAGCATCAGGGTCTTTTCCAATGAGTCAACTCTTCACATGAGGTGGCCAAAGTATTGGAGTTTCAGCTTCAGCATCAGTCCTTCCAATGAACTCCCAGGACTGATCTCCTTTAGGATGGACTGGTTGGATTTCCTTGCAGTCCAAGGGACTCTCAAGAGTCGTCTCCAACACCACAGTTCAAAAGCATCAATTTTTCGGTGCTCAGCTTTCTTCACAGTCCAACTCTCACATCCATACAGGACCACTGGAAAAAACACAGCCTTGACTAGACAGACCTTTGTTGGCAAAGTAATGTCTCTGCTTTTTAATATGCTATCTAGGTTGGTCATAACTTTCCTTCCAAGGAGTAAGCATCTTTTAATTTCATGGCTGCAGTCACCACCCACAGTGATTTTGGAGCTCAAAAAAATAAAGTCTAACACTGTTTCTAGTGTCTCCCCATCTATTTCCCATGAAGTGATGGGACCAGATGCCATGATCTTAGTTTTCTGAATGTTAAGCTTTAAGCCAACTTTTTCATTCTCCTCTTTCACGTTCATCAAGAGGCTTTTTAGTTCCTCTTCACTCTCTGCCATAAGGGTAGTGTCATCTGCATACCTGAGGTTATTGATATTTCTCCCTGTAATCTTGATTCCAGCTTATGCCTCTTCTAGCCCAGCGTTTCTCATGATGTACTCTGCATATAAGTTAAATAAGCAGAGTGATAATATACAGCCTTGACATACTCCTTTTCCTATTTGGACCCAGTCTGTTGTTCCATGTCCAGTTCTAACTGTTGCTTCCTGACCTGCATACAGGTTTCTCAAGAGGGAGGTCAGGTGGTCTGGTATGCCCATCTCTCTCAGAATTTTCCACAGTTTATTGTGATCCACACAGTTGAAGGCTTTGGCATAGTCAATAAAGCAGAAATAGATGTTTTTCTGGAACTCTCTTGCTTTTTTGATGATCCAGCAGATATTGGCAATTTGATCTCTGGTTCCTCTACCTTTTCTAAAATCAGCTTGAACATCTGGAAGTTCACAGTTCACGTATTGCTGAAGCCTGGCTTGGAGAATTTTGAGCATTACTTTACTAGCGTGTGAGATGAGTGCAATTGTGTAGTAGTTTGAGCATTCTTTGGGATTGCCTTTGTTTGGGATTGGAATGAAAACTGACATTTTCCAGTCCTGTGGCCACTGCTGAGTTTTCCAAATTTGCTGGCATATTGAGTGCACCACTTTCACAGCATTATCTTTCAGGATCTGAAATAGCTCAACTGGAATTCCATCACCTCTGCGAGCTTTGTTCGTAGTGATGCTTTCTAAGGCCTACCTGACTTCACATTCCAGGATGTCTGGCTCTAGGTGAGTGACCACATCATCATGGTTATCTGGGTCGTGAAGATCTTTTTTGTATCTCCATAAATAATAAAAATAATAAAAGCCAATTATGGCACACAAACATTATATCATTGGTCCCATTCCCTCTTCTTTTACACACACAGACACACACACACACACACACACAAGATTACTGTAAATTGATACCAGCACTACAGACAACAGTGTGGAGATTCCTTAAAAAACACATAAGAAAACCACCATATGACCCAGCAATCCTACTACCGATCATGTGCTGGGCTAAGTAGCTTCAGCAGTGTCCAACTCTGCGTGACCCTATGGACTGTAGCCCACCAGGCTCCTCTGTCCATGGGATTTTCCAGGCAAGGATAATGGAGTAGGTTGCTATGCCCTCCTCCAGGGGTCTTCCCATCCAAGGATCAAACTCTCATCTCTTATGTCTCCTGCATTGGCATGTGGGTTCTTTACCACTAGCACCCAAACCCTAAGAAAACCATAATTTAAAAAGGCACATGCACCCCAGTGTTCATTGCAGTACTATTTACAATAGCCAGGACATGGAAGCGATTTAGATGTCCACCAACAGATGAATGGATAGAGAAGGTATGGTACATAAATACAGTGAAATATTAATCAGTCACAAAAAGGAACAAATTTGAGTCAGTTGAACTGAAGTGGATGAACCTAGAATCTATACAGAGTGAAGTCAAAAAGAGGAGAACAAATATTGTATGTTAACATATATATACATATGAACTCTAGAAAAATGGTACTGATGAACCTACTTGCAGGCAGGAATTGAGAGGATTCACAGGGAATGGACCTGTGGACACAGCTGGGGAAGGAGAGGGTGGGATGAACTGGGGGAGCAGCACTGATACGCTGACACCACCATGTGTAAAGCAGAGAGGCGGCAGGAAGCTGCTGTGTAGTGCAGGGAGCTCCGCTCTGCGCTCTGATGTGAGCTGGAGGGGTGGGTGGGGGTGGATAGCCTGGAGCAGGGGGGGTCTCACAGGGGAGGGGACACATGGATACACAGCGCTGATTCACTCTGCTGGACAGCGGGAAGTGACACAGCAATGTACAGCAACTACACTCCAACTGAACAATTGCAGAAATAAATCAAAAATTCCCTGGGTCACTGTCTTGAGTTCCGGAGGGGAGGTCTAGATGAGGACGGAAGGATGCAGGAGGGGTGAGATATATGTATATTTATGGTTGATTTGCATTGTTGATTCACATTCAAAAAACTAAGATCATGACATGCAGTATCATCACTTCATGTCAAATAGATGGGAAAACAATGGAAACAGTGACAGTCTTTATTTTTTTTGGGCTCCAAAATCACGGCAGATGGTGACTTGCAGCCATGAAATCAAGACACTTGCTCCTTGGAAGAAAGACTATGACAAACCTAGTTCAGTTCAGTCGCTCAGTCATGTCCAACTCTTTGCCACCCCAAGGACTGTAGTACCCCAGGCTTCCACGTCCATCACCAACTCCCAGAGCTTGCTCAAACTTATGTCCATCGAGTCAGTGATGCCATCAAACCATCTCATCCTTTGTACAGTGCATTAAAAAGTAGAGACATTATTTTGCCAATAAAGGTCCATCTAGTCAAAGCTACAGTCTTTCCATTAGTCATGTATGGATGTGAGAACTGGACCATGAAGAAGGCTGAGTGCCAAAGAATTGATGCTTTTGAACTGCGGTGTTGGAGAAGACTCTTGAGAGTCCCTTGGACTGCAAGGAGATCAAAATGAGTCCATCCTAAAGGAAATCAGTCCTGAATATTCACTGGAAGGACTTATGCTGAAGCTGAAGCTCCAATACTTTGGCCACCTGATGCAAAGAGCCAACTCATTAGAAAAGACCCTGATGCTGGGAAAGATTGAAGGCAGGAGGAGAAGGGGATGACTGAGGACAAGATTGTGGGATGGCAAAACTGACTCAATGAACATGGAGTCTGAGCAAGCTCCGGGTGAGGGTGAAGGACAGGGAGGCCTGGCGTGCTGCAGTTCATAGGGTCACAGCTAGTCAGACACGACTGAACAACACCAACACGTTATCATACAGCAGAAACCAACACAACATTATAATTCAATTATCTTTCAATTAAAACTTTTTAAAAATGTAAAGAAAGGTGGCGCTAAAATTTAGTGCTCTTGCAATTAATTGCATGTTAACACATGTACTTAAGACTTGCCTGGTGGCTCAGACAAGAAAGCATCTGCCTATAGTGTGGGAGACCAGGGTTCAATCCCTGGGTTGGGAAGATCCTCTGGAGAAGGAAATGTCAGCCACTCCATTATTGTTGCCTGGAAAATTCCATGGATGGAGGAGCCTGGTAAGAAACAGTCCATGAGGTCACAAAGAGTCGGACACGACTGAGCGACTTCACTTTTCACTAACACATAAACTTAATATGTGTTTTAATGTCTTCTGAAGCATGTTACATTCTCTTGTTCACAAAGCCCAACTCCAGTCATCAAGTCAGCACTGTGATAACATCATCTTCATTTATTCCCAGTAACCCCTATTTATGTGACTCCATTTTGCTGCTCAGAATGCCCAGTTGGCTACATGTTAACATGCCTGAGACTATCCTTTCCCTGTTCCACCTGCCCGTTCCATGTCTGTGGTCATGGCCACATTCTTATTCCACAAATGGGCGCAGAGAGATTTGATATAAAGGTGCAGAGCACAGTCAGAGAGACAACGTCCATCTGTTTGCTAAGCTGTTTTATTTTAACAGGATCAGGGACTTGTAAGCAAGGAGACTCATGACCTGGCCTTGCCCCTTGAAGCATCTACAGGAAGTTTTCTCAAGCCCAGTACATCAGGCACATTGGGTCTGAGAATTCTTTGTGGTATGGGGACATCCTCTGTGCTGTGTGATCTTAAGATCATCCCTGGGGCCACCCACTGAATGTCAATGCCCCAGTTGTTACAGTCAAATATGTGTCTGTTTTCTAAATGTTCCCTGGGGGTAAAATCATGCCTAGGTGAGAACCACTAGTCTAGGGAGATTAATTATACCTCAGATGCTTCCTTATTTGATATACAGGACTGGGAATACAGTTCTTATTTGATTTTCTTAAACTATTAAAAATGTTAACACTGAATTTGCTACTTTCTATGGGAATGTTACTAATATTAGTTATTTTAATCAAGTTTGCCAAAGTAAATTTTCTGAAAAAAAGAGTAGAAACAATATTAAACAAAAACACTAGCTCTGTTCTTCTACTGTTTTACTAATTTTTACCTTTCTAGTTTCAGTACTATTTTAAAATTACAAAACCAAACAATAACTCTAGTTAATGGAAAGTAATAAATACATTCCACTTTTGAAATCTGAAAGTTAGTCAAATTATTATATTTATCTAATCAACTTATTAATAATTTATTCTGATTTGTAGTCTTTCCTTCATCTGCCTTGAAACTGCAAAGTTTACATATGTGACACCTTTTTTCAAGTTTTTTTTTTAATTTGGCTAGACAATTTAATTGGAAACAGAGACACTAAAACATAAATTATGAAAACTTTATTAAAGGGAAAAGCCATTTAGTTATTTAAATGAATAAATATAGCTCATTTGGCATCAGTTATTCTGCCTTATTTGTGACATCAGACAGGCCTGTTTAGCATTTCATATCCCTAAACAGAGAAGAATACAAGAGTTCTAATTCAAGACATCAATCACTGAAAATGAACATAACCTAATGTCAGTACTGAATCAGGGCATCAATTTATTGCTTTGTAAAAGCAATCAGCAAGCTATCAAGCAATAAAGTGTATGAGATAAGTGCTTCTTTTGAGACAGCACTGCCATTGACAATGATATACTGATGGAGAAGAGCGACTCTTTTTCCAGCATGTTATCCCTCTTACTTGTTAAAAGCCCTGTACCGCGCAACAGATGTGAAATATGTTTCTTATTATTATGGACCAATGTAGTTTGTTTAATAGCTTTGGATGCCACTTAGACTTGCTGTCTTATTTAATGAGGTTATATGTGAACTCTCTCGCTTTCTCCAAGTCTTTTATATAGAGAAGTGCAGCTGTGAACTGCTTTTCACTCAATTTCCCAAAGACAGTTAACTCGCTGCCGTCTTTTACAACATCTTATTACAGAAAGACCAGCATGTCTGGAGCAAATTGTGATGCTATTAAAATAGTGTCACTTCCAACTAAAAGACCCAATATTTTACATTATGTTAACAAGATGTGATTGGTTGTTCACAGATATATAATAGGCGGTAGATGCCTTTATTCAGGTCTGTTTGCTTGTGATAAAAGGCGAGGGATGGGGAAAAAGCACATTGTCTGCCCACCTGATCTGCACATCTATAAGATGGATCTGATTCAATGGCACAATGAACTCTCTAACCCTTATCTGCAATTTTCAGGAGGTCTAAAACTAACAGTCTTTTGATACTTTTTTTTTCCCTTGGAGGACCAGGAGCCTTAGGGGATGATAAGCTGGCACCAATAAAGCATCGCAAAAATGCTGTTTCTTTTTTAATAGAACCAAGAGTACCTTTTAAAAAAATTGGTGCTTCTTTCTTTCTGAAGATGCATAATCCATAACCTTGAAAACTAGTAGGATCAATACAATTCATTTTTACTGTTTTATATCATCAATAGATTTGATGACTTTTATGCATTTAAATTTGACTTTTATAGATTTAAACTCCGTAGAATGATATTTTAATGATGAATACTTCTTACTTGCAGAGAAGACCTTAACTCTGTTTATGAATGTCGTGGAGAAATTATTTACTGGCAGATTTAACCCAAGTAGACAGACCAGACTTTTTGTTAGCACATTTCAGGTTAGTTATAATTGCTGTTATTATAATTACTACTAACTATTATTGTTATGATGATGATGATATTTTTCCTCAACTTCTACAAAACTGAAAGTTTCCAATTTAGGAAAGTCAAAGAGAACAAACAGTCTCTGTTGACAGGATGGCTTCATGTGTAAGTTTAATGGACACGCACAGCAGAAGATCCACCTGCTAATGCAGGAGACATGGGTTTAATCCCTGGGTTGGGGAGGTAGCCTGGAGAAGGAAATAGCAACCCATTCCAGTATCCTTGCCTGGTAAATCCCATGGACCGAGAGCCTGGTGGGCTACAGTTCATGGGGTCGCAAAGAGTTGGACAGGAATGAGCAACTAAACAGCAACAGAAGAAGAACCATACTTTATGAAAACAGTTTGGTTAAAGAGAGAAACTAAATAACATCATACAATGACCTGAACTAACTGATTTTTCATCTGTGGGTCCCCAAAGGGGATATTGACTGTACTTACTATAGCAAAATATTTATGAGCAATATTTTTGAAAAAATAAACATAAACAATACCTGATATATTAGTCAAAATAGATCAGGTTAATCTGATAATTCCAAAATCTCATTGTGGCCCTTTCACATATTATACAGCACGGTGTTTTTACCCACTTATTCCTCTTTAACCAGAGAAACTATTTTTGCTTATCTCTGGAAAGCTCCCCCCTCCCTCTCTGCCTGGCTTATGTCCACACTTCCTTAGGTGAGGACTTTGCTTTCACAGTCTCTTCTGTGTCTACTCCCTGATGCTATATTTGTCCCCTGGACATAATTTCTTATTCCCGGCCTTTGCTTTGTTTTCACCATAGCAACTACAATATGAGGCACACTCTTTATCAACGAGTTGCTTATTTTTGTATTCCTCTATTTGAACACAGACGGCTTCCCTGGTAAAGAACCCAGAGTCAGGAAGATACAGGAAGATCCCCTGGAGAAGTAGATGGCAAACTACTCCAGTATTCTTGCCTGAGAAATCCCATGGACAGGGGAGCCTGGTGGGCTACAGTCCATGGGTTCGTGAAAGAGCTGGACACAACTTAGCGACTGAAAAACAACATCTGAATTCAGTTTGTGTGTTCTGTTTGTTCATCACTTTATCTCTTCTCGGGGCTCAAAGAGCTTCTGGCTCTCCATCTATAGTAAACTTCTCCAGCTTGGACCTTGGAGATTGTTTGTGAGAATGGACTCGGAAACTTGCTCTTGTTCTGCCCTTGCAGGCAATGTGTCCATCCCTCTGGCCAAGTATAGATGCCTTGAGATCAACTGCCATATCACTCAACATGGCTGCATTTCTTGTTGTCGTCATTATAATTTCATTTTAGCTTGTAGATAAATAAGATAGATAAGACTTACAGATACCCTATCTGCTGAGTGATATTAATGGATATTTTTCCTTTGATAGTTATGCACATTATGAAACTTTTAAATGGAATATCAAACTTGTGATTTCCATTCTTCCTATGTGAAAGGCCCTGATCCATGTCAAGTTGGACAGTAACTCGTCTGCAAAAGGATATATGGCAATAGAGAGGGTGACATGGTAATACTTTTAGGGCAGTGCCCTTAATTTTTTCATCATTTATTGCAAACAGCATGATTCCCTTCAATGACCAGTACCCATCAATATCAATTGTGCTTCCAATTTCGGCCTGTATGTCTGTCAGCAATGAGCGACTACCAGGAGCTCCTGCTGCCAATCCAGCTTCTATAGATATAAATGTCTGGTTACCTTATTTTGCTTTTTTTTCTCTTCTTCTTTCTGATGTCTTAGTACCCTGGTGATAAATTACCTGCCATCATTTTTCTTTTTTTTTTTTTTTAAATTAAGCCTCAATTGCAGTTGAGGCTATATACTGAATTTGGTGTTGAAGAACTTCCAAAGAAAGTGTTCATTACTTGTTCCCAATCTTCCACTCAGGTCATGATGGTAGCAGAATTAACTCTAGACTCTTTTTAAAAGTATAAATTTAGAACTCTCTGATACTGTCTGAGCTATGAAATTATCTGATAGAAAGGCTTCAGAATAAGTGCAAAGTTTTAAACACAAAAATGGTCAATGTGTTTGCCTGACACCTGTATGTCATGCCTGAACTGATAGCTCTGATGGGTTTAAGTGTCTGAAAATTGGCTTTTGCATTAAAGCAGAAATTTTTTTAAAAATCTCTAAATATATATGATCTAGCCCTTAAAAAGTATCTATTTAAGGTTGAATTCAATATCTAAGATTGAATTTAAGGTCTTCACTAACGTAACGAACATGAATTTGAGCAAAAACTTGGAGATAGTGAAGGACAGGGAAGCCTGGTGCAGTCCATGGACTTGCAAAGACTCAGATATGACTTAGCAAATGAACCACAACAACAGAAACTGTATATAAAAATGTAAACATGTTATCTTTGTATCTAGAATTCAAGGATTCTAGAACTGACAAATAGGGTGATCATGCTTACTCCTTTTCCTGGAATCACTGGGTTAAGCTCATAAATGTCCCAATTTTACGCCTCTTGATGTGCTGAAATGATTAAATATTGCCTCTATTTTATTCTCTACAGTATCCTTGTTTGGAAGTTCAATTATAAGGTCACACAGGTGCACATTTATTTATTCACCCATTCTTGTATCCATTCATTTTTCCATCCTCTGAATGAATTTTTGCTGAGTCTGATGAAGAGTACACACTCTTCATTCTAGGGTCAGAGATTTGAGTTTGAAAGAAGCAGACACAACTTCTTCCTCTTTCAAGGAGCTTGTTTTTGAGTGTAGAGTCCAAGACATTAAACACATGAGTAGAAAATAACAGACATTTCTCCAAAGAAGACATACAGATGGCTATCAAACACATGAAAAGATACTCAACACCACTCATTATCAGAGAAATGCAAATCAAAACCTCAGTGCGGTACCATTACACACCAGTCAGGATGGCTGCTATCCAAAAGTCTACAAGCAATAAATGCTGGAGAGGGTGTGGAGAAAAGGGAACCCTCTTACACTGTTGGTGGGAATGCAAACTAGTACAGCCACTATGGAGAACAGTGTGGAGATTCCTTAAAAAACTGGAAATAGAACTGCCATATCACCCAGCAATCCCACTCCTGGGCATATACACCAAGGAAACCATATCTGAAAGAGACACATGCACCCCAATGTTCATCACAGCACTGTTTATAATAGCCAGGACATGGAAGCAACCTAGATGCCCATCAGCAGACGAATGGATAAGGAAGCTGTGGCATATATACTCTATGGAATATTACTCAGCCATTAAAAAGAATTCATTTGAATCAGTTCTAATGAGATGGATGAAAAACTGGAGCCCATTATACAGAGTGAAGTAAGCCAGAAAGATAAAGACCAATGCAGTATACTAACGCATATATATGGAATTTAGAAAGATGGTAACAATAACGCTATATGCAAAACAGAAGAAGAGACAGAGACGTACAGAACAGACTTTGGGACTCTGTGGGAAAAGGCGAGGGTGGGATGTTCTGAGAGAATAGCATTGAAACAAATATACTATCAAGGGTGAAACAGATCACCAGTCCAGGTTGGATGCATGAGACAAGTGCTCAGGGCTGGTGCACTGGGAAGACCCAGAGGGATGGGATGGAGAGGGAGGCGGGAGTGGGGATCGGGATGGGAAACACATGTAAATCCATGGCTGATTCATGTCAATGTATGGCAAAAACCACTACGATATTGTAAAGTAATTAGCCTCCAAAGAATAAAAATAAACAGAAAAAAAAAAAAAAAAAGAAAATAACAGTGGAATGATGTGCCAAACATCAGAATATAGAAATGTACCAGAAAGGGAAATTTAAGTATGGAAAGATGAGGAAAAGCCTCCACGGAAAAGTTGACATTGAGGAAACTTTATTTCTGGTAGAAAGAAAAGCAAGGGCAAGTGCTCGTAAAGTGAAAATAAGTTTGAAGAGTTGCTGAGAATAAGCTCAGTGTGGATGGATGCATGGTGTGTGGTTTTGGGGAAGGGTATAAAATTGGTTTAGGAATGTTCAGATAGGTGAGATAATATTTGTAAAGGTAATATAAATTATTATTTTAGAAACCAACAATATAGAGCAAATAAATACCACAAAAATGGGGCTTTGAGTGTCAACAATTAGTAACAAAAGATCTGGAACAAACTTTCTCTTTTAAAGGTAACAGTAGTGTTCCAGCAAGAAGACACTGCTTATGGCATAAAAGAACTACCTAGAATATACCTCCTGTAACATAGGTGATCTAAAGCTGTTTGCTTTAACTTCAGTGGTTTCTGTTACGGGAGGCCCATTCTAGTTAGTAACTGTCCTGCCATCCACAAGATCCCCTGACTCTGCTATGATCACTTGCTTGTTCTTGGACGACTTTTTGTCAGTTCTCTACTATATTTACAGCATCATGTTCTAGCATCAAGACAAGCGTGTGAAAGTGAAAGTTGCTCAGTCGTGTCCAATTCTTTGCTACCCCATGGACTATAAAGTCCATGGAATTCTCCAGGCCAGAATACTGGAGTGGGTAGCCTTTCCCTTCTCCAGGGGATCTTCCCAACCAAGGGATCGAACCCAGGTCTCTCACATTGCAGGTGGATTCTTTATCAGCTGAGCCACAAGGGAAGCCCAAGAACACTGGAGTGGGTAGCCTATCCCTTCTTCAGCAGAGCTTCCCCACCAAGGTATGTTATCTGTGACAATTTTATTTCTTCCTTCTCGATCTTTAAGCCTTTTATTACTTTTTTCTTTCACAGTGCAATAACTAGGAATTCTAGTACAATGCTGAAAAGCAAGGGTGAAACGGGACATCCTTTCCTTGTTCTTGAACTTAGTAGACTTTCTCATAATTAAGTATGATATCAACTGTTGTTTTTTTAGAAATGGTCTTTGTCAAGTTAAAGAAGTTTCTCTCTATGGCTTCCCTGGTGGTCCAGTGGGTTAAGAATCTGCCTTGCAATGCAGGGGATACTGGTTCATTCCCTGGTCTAGGAAGATCCTACATGCTGTGGAGCAACTAAGCCCAGGCTTTCTGCAGCCACGGGCCCATGCACCTAGAGCCTGTCCTTCACAACAAGAGAAGCTGCCGTAAGAAGAAGCCTGCACGCCGCAACTAGAGAGTAGCCCCCATTCTCTGCAACTAGAAAAAGCCTGCATGCAGCAAGATTCAAAGTAACCAAAAATAAATAAATCTTAAAAAAAAACAAAAAAACTAGTTCCTCTCTATTGCAAGTTTGAGGTTTGAAGTCTGGTTGGAATGTAGTCAAATTCATTTATTTATTGTTTTGTGAATGGGTGTTGGGTTTTCAAATGCTTTCCTGCACCTATTTCTATATCATATAGATATGATCACGTGATTTTCTTTTTCAGTCTGTCAATAATGATGGATTACATTAAATGATTTTTAAATGTTGAAATGATCTTACATACCTAGGGTAAATCCTACTTGATTATGGTATATTACAGTTTTTATACACTGTTGAAGTTGATTTGATAATATTTGTGGAGAAACTTAGGCTATTTTTCATAATGGAAATTGGCCAAGTACTACAAGTTGGCTCACACTTTCTTCTTCTCAGGATTTTGATGTCTGTTGCTCCATTCTTTGGAGACACAATTTTGCTTGCAGTGTGCTGACTAGCAAACTGGTTGGTATGCTTACGCTGCCTTCATTTTTTTTTCACTTTTTTTCTCGTTCCTCTTCTTTTATCTTTTTTGAAAATAAACAACATATAACATGGGAAAATAAGTAATTTAATAAAAGAAAGAGTTGATTAAATATATCTTTAAGTAAATCTTCTGACACATAATATTTGAAATTGTGTCTTCCTTATCTTTGTAGTTTATTGCTGATAAAGTTAACCGATGTCTAGTTTAATTGCTTGCTTAAATTTTTGTCTGCAACAATATAGATATGCTGATTTAGGACTTTATATCAGAAAATAATTCTACTATCATTTAATTCGGTGGAGTTCTCTATATCAGTATATTTTTATTATATCATATACTACCTTCGATAGCTATTAATTTCAATCAGCTTTTAACTTTTTCATGTTTTCATTCCTTGTTATGATCTGATAATAATGTCAAAACCTTTTTAATTGGTCTATTATGTATCTTGATATTTCTAAAATCTTGATTAGTTATGTAGTCTTTTTTTTGTCCCTACAATGAATTATCATCGGGAAGTTTCCCTTTTATATCCCTTACTTTACATTGTTTATCACTTGGTCTTTGATGCTGACATTTTGTTGTTATTTACTATATTGAGCAAATCATTCAATATGAGAAATTTTACTTTAGCTTGTAACAAAAGATGTCTTCTGAACACTATACCACTTCTGCTCTCATATTCGTAGTTGAACTTTTACAGGTGTGCAATCTTTTCTTTTTGGTTACACATTGAACATGAACATATTTCCCAAGAATCTTCTATGATTACATAACATTTATGGGGTCACAAAGAGTCAGACATTACTGAGAACACACACACACACACACACACACACACTACAACTGATCCTAGAACAACATGAGGGTTAAGGGTGTTGGCCCTCATACAATCCAAAATCTGCACATAAATTTTGATTCTCCCAAATCTTAACTACCAAGAGCCTACTGTGGACTGGCAACCTTCCCAATTACCTTGCCAATAAACAGCCAATGAACACATATATGGTATGTCATATGTATATCTCCATAAATTTTATGCACTCAGGAAAATACCTCAATTTTTTTTATTTTTTCAACATTTCTAGATGACATGATTCATCTGTAAGTTTTTCTCAAAGTGTCACAAATCTCCAAAAACTTTTCCAATGTATTTACTGAGAAAAATCAGTGTACAAAAGGACCCATGCAGTTAAAATCCTTCTGCAAGGGTCAGCTATTATTGCCTTGATTTCCAGCCCCATTTATCTGAAAATTATTATTAACATTTCATTTAATGTTTGAGTTTTTTTTTTAATTTTTAATTGGAAGAAAATTGCTTTACAATGTTTTGGCTTCTGTCATACAATAGAGTGCACGCGCGCACACACATACACAAACAGTGTATAGATGTCTATGCTACTTTCTCTTTTCATCCCACTCTTTCTTTTCCCAACTGGGTCCATAAATCTATTTATATCGGTGTCTCCATTCTTTCCCTGCAAATAAGCTCATCAATATCATTTTCTAGATTGCACATATACACATTAATATCCAATATTTGTTTTTCTCTTTATGCTTTAGTTTGTTGGACAATTGACACATCTGATATTCTAATGATAGTGACTAGAAGGAAGTTAAGAGCTAAGAGGAAGCTTCTCTGCATTGTGTAAATGTTGAAATCCCTTCTACACATTAAAAAGAAATCCTTTATTGAATGTCAGTCCACCTATTTGAAAAATATTTGTTTGCTTATTTGTTTTATTCTTTTGGGGGCATTCCATCCAAGCTGCATTTTTGTCTCCAAACATTGCTTTTATAGACACAGTAATCTCCATGATTTGACTACTTGTGGGAGCAATTACAACCCCTAGACAGTCTGTCACAGGAGGAAAAAATGTAAATTACATAAATACTTAGCCAAGTCCTTATTAGTTCTAAATGGAGAAGAGTGAAAATACAATTGGAATATGTGGGAAAACATCCCCCATAGAGTGCCAGTTCCTGGGGAGCGTTTTATCTTATTTTTATCTCTTTATATGCCATCTAGTTAATCTCTATTTAAGTCTAAAGATAATTAATTCTTGGTGATTATGTTTATCTGTTCTTCCTTTTCATGCTTTCCTTCCAGATGAGAAAAAATAAAACAAGAACAAAATATTGAATTTTGTGGAATTTCCCTGTGTTGTGGCTTAATTATGGAATTAACATCCTGTCTTAAATAAGTTTCTGAGACTTAGTTTTCCATTGGTTTGGGGAGAGAACCCATTATTAGTTGTATTTGTTTTTTATTTCTTGTACTTCACTCCTTTCACCAATAATAGTTGATAAATTCCCCAAACTAAAATATATTGTCTTCTGTTGATTTCACATTATTTCTCAGAGTCTCAAGTGTGGCACTGAGCTTTGTCTTCCTTTGATGAATTGTGGTACTATATTTTTGATACATTTTTTCCTGGTTGCATCATTAAGTGTGAGGGGAGAAAAACCTGAGACCTAGGTCAACATTGCCATCTTATAATAGAAGTCTCTTTAAATTGATTTTAAAAATTACATTCTTGGCAAAAATCTTCATGCAGTAATTGTGAAGTTGATCTGTATCAGAAAAATGCTAAAAATCCTAGAGTATGTCAGACATTTGGAAGCTGCATTAATTATATTAAGTCATTAAAGTATAATGACTAAATAATTAATGAAAAGCCTGAGGAATTATGAAGGTTTAAATCAAACTCTAAATTTTCTTAACAAACTATTGTCATAGGCACTTTGAAAGTTTTACTATGCAAACTATATATATAAACTATAAATTAGAGATTTTAAAAGTTTTATTATATAAACTATACAAATATATAAATTCTATGTAAATTAGTGATTTTGAAAAGATTGTTTACCGCATTACAAAACATTTAAATCCACTGATCAAACCTTAGTTTTTGAGCAATTACTTGCTATTTTCATTTTCATAACAGCAATAGTATCTGAGAGTGTATTTGTTTTAATTGAGGAGAAGAAAATTAGTCATCATCTCCTGATAATTTCAACGACTGACCAAGTCATGGTGTTTGGTGTATATGAACACTATGCTTTCAAGGTGGGGATTCAGTAAGTTTTATTTGTTTGTTTAGTTTTATATAAATGACTCCCCTAAAGAGATTTGGAAAAATCATACAGTATAAATATAAATGATAAATAAGTACAGAACATTGACATTTAGGTTAAGCTACAAGGTGGTAATTAATGAAATTTATGCAAGATAGAGGTCACTTTCAAGAACCAGGGCAGGATAATGGAGGTGCTGAGCTATGCACATCTCAGCCACTTTTTTTACCAATTCCCTCCCCTCCTCTCCTTTCCTCCTTAGAGAAGCACTTAAATATTTATTCTAAGTCATAGCTAATGGCGGAACATAAGAAGGATGGATAAGACATTGCAACCACACAAACACGTCTTCTGGGTTTCTCCAGAGAGCAGGAGGATAAACATAAATGGAATCACGGCCTGGTCTCCCCCACCCTAGTGATGTGGACATACTTACCTTACTGATGCTCTCTGCTTTTTCACCAGTAGGCAAATTACCATCTGGCTCCCTTGATTTCAGCAAGAAGACATTCTTTTATTATTTTTTTTATAAGGTTGGTCTCCCAGTAATGATTTTTCTCAGTTTTGTTTTTCTTGAAATGTCTTTATTTTGCTGTCAAAAATGAAAATTCCCTTTTACATGGTATGTAATCGTTTCTTCTGTTGCTTTTGATATTTTCTCTCTGCCGCTTCACTCTGATGTGTCTACATGTGAATCTTCATCCTACTTGGAGTTGGCTGAGCTGATTACATACGTAGGCCTATGTATTTTATCCACTGCGGGAGTCTCTGAGTCCTGAGGGGAGATACAGAGGCGCTGACAGGCCTGATGGGGAGGAAACATCTTAGGATCGGCTTAAGAACACCCAGGAGCAGGTGTCTGTAATTGGCACTAACAACTAGATCTATGAGTTCAAGAAGTATTCAATACACAGATGCCGGGAAGGCCAAAAGGAAACAGTGGAACCCCAATAAGAGCCCAGAAACTAGATCAAAATTCACTTCGTGGGAACCACGCAGAGTCCAGAAGACAGCAAACCCAAGTGTGGCTCCCTCTCTTAGGCTACATTACTGTCCCACTGGAGTCATACGACACCTGTACTCTGACGCCACCGCAGATCAAAAGAGGAGAAGGAAACAGTACAGACTTAATATTTTACACTGGAAAGATGGAGTTATCCTACAGCATGTAAAATAGATACAGTTAGATATAGATACTTCATATAAAGGGAAGCATATATGATAACATGCAATATTCATCATTGAAAGTGACAATTTTAAAGAGAAAATACAATGGACTACTTAAGACCTCTGTCAGCTTAGGGTGTAAGAAGAGCTTATCAGCAAGGATAAATCAGTCACTAGAAAATAAATAAGCTATGTTTTCTTCACATATCTGAATACTAATATGTAACTACTTACATCTTTGTCATAGATACACAAGTATTAGTGAAGTAATCTCTAAAAATTTACTGAGGAGTAGAATAAGAGGAGAAAAAAAAAACTAACAGAAACTCTTAATGGAGCTTATGCACTGAAAGTATTTAAATAAACAAAGTCTCCCCAAAACAATTTATAAAGATCTAAATTTCAGTAAAATGGCTTTAAATTTAACCTGAAAAATGAACAATTCATCTGTTAAGACTATATCTTGAAAAGCATGTACAAAGAATAAGGAAACAATATTTGAAAATAAATTCTATTTTATATTAACATTTGAACATAGTTCGTAAATAAATTGAAATATGATTTAAAACATAACATGAGATTTAAAAATAAGTTATATGTTGCTATACAATTTATATATATTCAGTCATGTCCAACTCTTTGTGACCTCATGGTCTGTGGACTACCAGGCTCCTCTGTCCATGGGATTCTCCAGGCAAGAAAACTGGAGTGGGTTGCCATGTCCTCCTCCAGGGGATCTTCTCGACCCAGGAATCGAACTTGCACCTTTTAAGTCTCCTGCATTTGCAGGTGGGTTTTCATTGTGTAATATTCTGTTTTATTTTTATTTAAACTTTCTCTAGTTTGGTGTCTACTTTTTTTTCTCCCATGTTATTTGGCATGTGGGATCTTATTTCCCTGACCAGGTATCGAATCTGCATACTCTGCACTGTAAGCACAGAGTCCTAACCACTGGACTGCCAGAGAAGCACTGGTATCTACTTTCAAAGTAAATTCACACTGCTCAATTTATGGTGGGGCTTCCCAGGTGGTGCTAGTGGGAAAGAACCCACCTGCAAATGCAGGAGACTTAAAAAATGCAAGTTCGATTCCTTGCCCTGGAGGAGGGCATGGCAACCTACTCCAGTGTTCTTGCCTGGAGAATCCCATGGACGGAGGAGCCTGGAGGGCTACAGTCCACAGGGTCTCAGAGTGGGACATGACTGAGTAACTTAACTAACTTTTCTTTACCACTAGCGCCACCTGGGAAGCCCCATCATAAATTGAGCAGTGTGAATTTACTTTGAAAGTAGATACCAGTACTCCTCTGGCAGTCCAAGGGTTAGGACTCTGTGCTTACAAAGCAGAGTATGCAGATTCGATACCTGGTCAGGGAAATAAGATCCCACTTGCCAAATAATATGGGAGAAAAAAAAAAAAGTAGACAACAAACCACAGAAACTTTAAAATAAAAATAAAACAGAATATTACACAATAAAAGTTACCATAAGGTATAAGAGAAGGCTGTTTACTGTTTTTTATTCTTCTTGTTTTGTTATGAGGCTATTTTAGGAAAAGATGCTTTCAAGAGAAAGTCCTATTTTTGTGTTATTTACATCACTATAAGTATAAAATATAACTCTCCATATAAAATGAGCTAGGGTTTCTATAATATACCTATCTTGACCTCTGCCATGAAATGTAGTGAAGTATCCATTTTTAAAATGTAGTGAAGCATTCATTTTTTAAATGTTTACTTGATCATTATTAAACATTCATTCACTAAATGAATTAGAATTTTCCATACTATATGGAAAATAGTATTTCAACCATGTTTGTTTTTTATTAGCATTTTATATATTATTATATTTCCATAGGAATGCCTTTACAGAATGTTGAATTATAGACACTTTTTGGTTTAAGAAAGAAACAGAAATTAACACATTTGCCTTTATTTTTCGCTTTCTAAAGTAAAATTATTTAATAAATTTATCTGATTTTTGAGAATAAAAGTATGTATGTATAAACATGCACACATATATATCACATATATACACACATGTATATTATATGTTCATTCATAACTACATATATATGTAGACTGAGAGGGAGATGCATCTGTAGACGAAATCAGAGAATTTTATAAAAGATATTTAAAGAGAAAATTTTTTATGAGACTAGAAAGGAAGAGTAGATGTTTTTCTCCTCAGGTTAATAAATTTGTTTCCTGTATGGAATCAAACATTTTTTAATATTGATTTAATTGGTTTTCTTCATGCAAAGTGATTTAAATATTAATTTTATTGTTATTGGGATACATCTTAAAAGCTTATTTCAAAAAGTCAACTAGTATAGAGATGACTAATAACTGAAAACATAGTTCTAATTTAAGATGTTCTGAAGAAATATAATTTAATCCTCCAAGAATAGGTTCAAGAAAAGTACTTGAAATTTTTATTTATTTTCTGTTACTCTTCAAATATTTTAAATTAGTTTTGTTATCCTTGTAAAATCCTAGAATATATGACAAACAGGTCAGAGCTGATACAAGACACAGCATGAGTACAAAAATGAAATAAATTTAAAATGAAAAAAAGTGCCTCCATTCTCTGAGGATATTTAAAAATACAAGACTCCATTATAAGTATTTCATTCTATAAAAGTGAATTTACTTAGATGGACAGGCTGAAGTAATTCTGGAAAGGCATATGAAGAAAACTGTACTAAAATTACATTAAAAAATAGTCTGAAGATGAAGAGAAAGAATAGCTTATCTGTGAACAAGTGAAAGATATTTATGACATTAATCTATTCCCTATAAAATATGTTGATTTTTGAATGCTGTTGTATATCTCTACACATGAAATTTTAATTCTAGCTTTACATAATCTGACATCAGTGAATTTTTTCCTGAGTGTTTTGAATTATATACATTTAGAGCTCTGTGTGTGTGTGTGTGCTGTGTGTGTGTGTGGTGTGTTATGGGGAATTAGAAATAGGAGACAAATAGAAAAGAGAGCCAGTGCTTAGCTGACATTTAAGTATTTTGTGTCATTGTGGAAATCACACCCAATTTCTGTTTTTTTAAATAAACAAATGAGCTTTTCCAGGACCTACATTTTTAAATATAGTGGTGTTTTTGACCAATTTTATTATCCCTGTCCAACAATGTACCTTCTAAAAATTTCCCCTCACAATTCCGCCCACATTTCCTATTGCTCTGGAATGAGCTATAGTAATCTTTTTCTTCTAACACTTCAACACTTTCCAAATATCTAATTCTTTTTAATTCTCCAAAACAACACTTTACTATGTGACATTTATTTACCATAAGTTCACTAGATAATTCTGACTTTCTGACCATAACCTTTACATTAGTGATTATATTACTTTCTCATTTTCATGCTACTTTTAGATATATTTCCGTATTTTAAGTTCTTTTCAGAACATTTCCTAATATTTATTTTGCTAGCCCCTTTACTCTAAATCTCCCTAAACTCCTAAATCTTCACATCACAGTACCTATTGACAGCTACTCTGCACTCATCACTGACCATGATACCTGAAATTTCATACCTGAAATTCCCAAATCAGTCTTTTCTCTTCTCTCAGTAAATCTATCAATAATTAATCAGAATCTATTTTCTTATAAGTCCTTATTTTCTAAGTTTTCTCACCTCTCTAGCTTTTCAGCCAAGACTTTTATCAACTGCTGGTCAACTTACTACGGCACAGATTTCTATCTTCCATATGTACTGCCGCTAATAATTCTTTCTTGTTTTGATACAAGGTGTAGACTAAGTAACACTCTACATCTTCTCTAAGTGTTTTTGTAGGGAGTAGCCTGAGGATTTTAAGGTCAAAAAGTATCTAGACTTTTAGCCCTTCTCTCAAGAAAAGGAACTCATCAGTTGATAGGTTCAAGGGTGAGAATATAAAGACATCTGTTCTGATGGCCATGGCCGAGAGTCCTCTCCATCATGCCTGGAATTTACTATCCAGGAATGGTTCCTACAAGTGGTGCATCTGGCATGCAACTTGAACGAGTTATTTGTAAGAGAGTCATTGCAGTTAATAATGGCAATACATAGAATAATGTTCTATATCCATGTCTTCCTCAAATTTAGATCACACAACTCTGAAATTCTGGGAGATTCCAAACTCCCAGAAGCCTTTTCTAACAGACCCAGCCCACAGAAACACACAATCACCCTTTTATAGTTCTTACAGGCCTCCATACTTTTTCATACCAGCACATAATCACAGGTCCTGTTAGGCTTTCTATACATTTTTAGGGACTTTGTTCTTCAGAAGCATTTTTTTTTCATATTTCATCACCCTTCACAGCCCACCTAATGATTTAGCTATTGCTCCATTATGTGATTTGCAGAACACTGTTATTACCAGTAAGTGATGTCTTAAAGATGATACAGAGAAATCTTAATGTGATAAAAGGAACAGAGAAGTGAAAGGAGACTGTCCCTACTATGCCACAGCTCTTTAATCTTTAAAATATTTATCAATAATTTAGAAGAGCGCATTCCTTCCTTCCTCTTGAACTAAAGCATGACACTATAGCTGTTCCCCTGAAATGTCATTGTGCCTTTTTTAAGATCCTGAATTAGCAACAGGGATTGACTTGAACAAGTTAAAACCTGATAATCTTAAGTTGTTTTCGTTCAGTCACTAAGTGGTGTCCAACTATTTGCCATGGACTATAGCAAGCCAGGCTTACGTGTCCTTCACTATCTCCCAAAATTTGTTCAAACTCACGTCCATTGAGTCGATAATGCCATGATGTATCATCAATCTTAAGTAGAACTGAACAAAGATGTGGAAGTTTAAACCATCATTTTTAAAGAAAATTTTACAGAGGCCTTCAATAGAAGGCATTGGTAGTACTTAACTTATCAAAACAACAACTTTGGCTAAAAGAGCATGAGAAACAAGAAATCCCAGACTAATTTTCTCCCTTAATTGCTCAGAAACCATAAGCTCCATAAATTGATTCCATCCTAACAATGCAATTTAACAGTTTTTTAAAATTTTAATTGATTTTAATATTGCAAATGTTTTATCTGGTTCACTGTTCCTGATGGCATCGGAGAGGTATATCTCAATAATGCTGTTACTATATTAAATTGGTATATCAATATGCCCTGCATTAAGAAGCAAGGGCCTTAGAGAGTCTATGAATCAAAGAGGCAAGAAAAATGCTTGCTGAACTCCAGCTCTCCTTAAACAAACACATTAATGGAAAAACATCATAAAAGTCTTCCTTTGTGCTGAGGGATGCATAAAACAAAAAATGAACAGCATGGTGAATACTTCCCTTCCATATATTGATACCCTGCACTAAAATATTTTTTCTAGGGCAGGAAATTCAAATGGTTACATCAAAATAATTCATAAGCTGTATGGATGTTTTTAAAAAGTGACGACCTTGTTTATAACAATCATTTCCTCTAAAATGAAAAAAGTAATGATGGTGTCTACTTTTCTCACAGGAGTACAGACGGCTTCAATTTACGGCTTGCTTACAACCCAACCTGGTCCGTGAGGACAGCTGTAGACCTCTGAGTGAACGTCCACACACAAGTACTGTACAGGTGAATGAGCAGATCCCTGAAGACAATTTACTCTTGACAAAGTGAAAGTAGAACAGTAACTACATCGCACTGGCTTTCTTGTTATTTATCTGTTGCTCCGCTGGGTCTTTGCTGCAGTGTGTGGGCTTTCTCCAGCTCTGGAGAGCGGGCCTACTCTCCACTTGCGGGCGTGCGCTTCTCCCTGGGGCGGCTTCTCCCGCTGTGACAGGTTTGCGGGAGGCGGGCTTTGGTAGCTGTGTCTCCCAGGATCTACTGCACAGGCTCAGTAGTCGTGGCGCATGGGCTTAGCTGCCCCCTGGCATGCGGGTCTTCCAGGGCCAGGGTGGAATCGGTGTCCTGCATTGCAAAGCAGATCCTTCACCACTGGACCCCCAGGGCAGCCCTACAGTGCTTTACTGGAAAATGCTTACCAAACGAAAGATGACGGCAATTGGCATCTCTATTTTCAAACACTGCAGTGCTCCTGTGTGCTTTCCCTTGCAATGCCTGTGTGTATTTTTTAATTCATGGCTGAAAATACTACCACAAATCTACTGTATTAGCATTGTCCACTACAACAGATGGAGCTGTGTCTCTAGGGTCGCTTGTTGTAAAGGGGCTCTTCTGTCATGACTGGGGCACTGGCCTCTCTCCAGGGGTTAACTCTGCTAATGGAAAACAAGGTTAAAGTGCAACTTTTCCATAGAAAAGACGTACTTCTAAGGCTGTCCATGTATTGTGTCTTATATGGGTGCATCACAGAGGAGAGAAGGTGGCAGTGTGGATATGAGCATAAGCTTCCCAAAACCATTTCTGTAAGTGGCCCCAGAGTCTGATACAAAGGCTGAATTTCTTCTGCCAAAACTAGGTGAAAATCCCCAGAGGAATTATTAAAAGGGAGTGTCTTACTGAATGGCTCTGTTTTGGGGGCAGAAGACCTGCAGTAACAGAACTTGGACACTGGAGGTGCAGCACTTGGAAAGCTGAGTGGGGCAGAGGACACGTGGTTATCACTCAAGGGATTGTGGGCAGCTTTTACTAAGATGTGATGAAGGAACTGATGTGTTCAAAATCATTTAAAGCATTCTAAATACAGGATGGACCTTCCACATACACTGCATTACACATTTAATGCGTTATGTCAGTATTTGGAAGACAAGCACTTGTCATTATGGTCTCAGGGATCACATGCTTCACATATCCCCCACCTTTTCATTTATCTCTGAAAGTTGTTAATTTATATTTACATAACATGCAATAAGGAAGCAGATTTTTAAATTAATGAAATTGATATTAATTTCAGAACCACAGATGGGGTCATGTTTTACATGAGATGAGGAAGGACCATGAAACCTGAAAATGGAAGCACAGATGATGTGGATGGAGTGAAGCGTGTGGATTATTCAGGTAAACAGCAGGGTTGCACTTGGAGTAACTGTGCTTTACAGTTAAAGTGGAAACTGTTCTCGAAACCGTCCAGTATATTCTGTACTTATCATCAAACCTTACTAGGTTCTTTTATTACAATCACTTTATAAATAAAAGTTCTCGCCTGTTAATGACGGAGCCATAATTCAGATCTAGTTCTTAAAAATCTGTAGCTCACGATCATGCCACTGTACCATGTAACAACAGAAAAATGTCCTTCATTAATAGCTAAGACATCAACACCACCATATAGCAATTTATAGAAAAAACATGCTGAAGTAAAACCAGGGGTTGGTCACGTACCAATGCTCAAAGCACCAACCATCCAAGCTAAAGTTTAAGGATGCAATCTTCTGCTCATCAGCGGGGAATATCACAGAAGTCAGGACAGTTACTGCTCAGCCAAAATCGTGGATGAGATCCAAGGTCCTCACAGGCAGAAGAAATATGGAAAAAAGAAGAGTGGCGCCATTTTCAGTGAAAGGTACTTTGGTGATACTGGATATTTATTCACTTTTCTTTGGGGAGAAAAATTTCATGTCAATGTATGACAAAAACCACTACAGTACTGTAAAGTAATTAGCCTCCAACTAATAAAAATAAAAGGAAACAATAAAAATAAAAATACATGTATGTACACCTTTGATGTTATTAAAGGTTCTACTTTAACCTTGGACATTACAGGTTTTTACTCCTGAAAAGTCTTACAAGCCACTCTGGGCTGCTTTCATATTTCAAGAGTCTATTTTCTGTGGGAAAAAACTACTTATAAAATACACAATTTAAATCTTTTCACCTCTCTTATTTGACTCCATTCTTTGTCTTCATTTTCATTTCTTTTGTAATGATTCCCATGCCATGCTTTTAATTCTAAATGACTTGTCACATTTCTAGAAATATGTCTTATGTTTTAGTCTTCATGACTTGCTCAAACTATTCCATCTTTCTGGAATAGCTTTCTTCCTGGTTACCTCTTACTCAAACTATGAGTTCATGAAACTCAAATAAACAGCATCTTCTTCAATGAAAACTACTTTCACTTAGATTTCTTGTTAACTCTTCATAACACACTATACTAGGTATTAAAATTATATATTTGTCTGTACCCATTTAGATTTGAAGACCTTAAGATATAAATCCCATGACTTAGACTCTGTGGAACAAATGCAAACCAATCATTGAATTATCCTTGTAACATTTTTATAGAATTGAAATTAAAAAGCAAGTTGAAAAAATGAGGAAAAATGATTTTTCCAATAATCATGACAGAACATTCATAGTAAGTAGGTCACGTAAAAATTCATTTTATAGAAAATAGAAATCAAAGTTCAGCTCAGTAATTCAGCATTTTAAAGGAATATTTGTAACTGAAGAGTTGTCTCCCACTCCAGTATTTTTGCTTGGAAAATCTCATGGATAGAGGAGCCTGGTGGGTTACAGTCCATGAGGTCACAAAGAGTCAGACATGACTGAACAATTAAATCACCACCACCTATTTTGAATATAATTTCTCCAGTGATTTCCACCTGATGTGGAACTGAAAGAGACCTTTTATCCACTAGACATTCTTTAACATTGAACAACATGTTCATTTGGAAAGAACTCTTTCCTAATTATCTTGGGGTATGGGGTAAGTGTCCATGCTCCAGCTGGACTGGTCCACAGCCAACCTGATGTTCAGAGATAATCAGAAGAATTGTGTTTCTTTCCCTCTGTATCCTGAGTGAACAATGGTTGGAAGAAAAGGATTTATCAGTAAATAACATTGATATTCAAAGATCATGAAGAAAAACATAGATCTGTTTAATTCTTTTGTTCAGATCGAGAAAGTAGTAGCCTATGACTCAGCGTAAAACAAGAGAAAAGATATTCTTCACTGTATATTTTCAGAACTATGCTGGAAATTTTTTCACAGTGAAAACAAACAGAAAACCTCTTATTCTTTTATACTTGTGTGGTCTTACAGTTGGCAAGGAGCGGTCCCCCAAAATGTAGTGCAGAATTTGAACCGTGGCAGTTTTTAAGGGTAAGCATCACTGTGTTGATACACAGTTGAAAAGGAAACCTCCTCCTCTCTTCCCAGGGACTCCAGAGTGGCTCCTCTGTGGGGCTGTGGGAGCCCTCTCTCCTTTTCTTCTTAACAAGTGTAAACAGGCTCGCGTTCTGTGCTCAGTGAAATCAATCAACAACGCAAACTCACTCACTGAAAGCAGAATGGCACATTAGTGTCGGATCAGGGTTGCTTTATTTTTAGGGTGGTCATAAGGGAAATGATGGCAGAATTGAAACATATTTGATCAATAGTTTCTAAAGAAAGGCAAATACCTCAATGCCTGCACATGGAACAATTGGCTGTCACTGGAAAGACACTCTTATTAAATGATCCCTGTAAAACACTAAAACTGAAGATGTGCTGAAGAGTATGGGTCACTGGGAAATTAAAAGCATGACATGTTGGAAATCTCTGATGGATATCATATTTTATCACAAAACTCAGCTAACCATATGGATGATTAATATTGATGTATGGCACAGACCAACACAACACTGCAAAGCAATTATCTTCCAATTAAAAGTAAATAAAGTTTTAAAAAAGTTAACAAGGCCCTTTGGAAGAAATTTTATATCATTCACCAGGTTTTTGATAAATAGAAAATTGAAATCTACATTGCACTCACATTAAATTTACAATTAAGATCAAGAGTTGTGACTCCTTATTCAAACTCTCAGATGTTATTAACAGGTCAAGGATAATGTGTCTGCAAAGTGAGGGATTTGATACATTTATAGAAATAACCTTGGTTATTATTTGCCAACTTAGAAGAGACTTTTTCCTAAGTCTTTCCTATAAAACTGATAATATAGTTTAGGGGAGAATCTCTGTGGAGTGACTGTGAGTCAAAGCTTAAAAAATGAAATAAAAAACAGGGTTCAAAACAACAATAATTATGCATACATCCCCTCTTTCCCTGGACTCTCTCCCCTCACCATCCCATTCTCCCGGGTCATCACAGAGCACCAGACTGGGCTCCCTATACTACAACTCAATTTCTCACCAGCTATCCATCTTACAACTGATAGTGTACATATGCTGATGTGACTTTCTCCTGCAACTTTCTCCCTCTCCCACTGTGTCCACAAGTCCATTCTCTACATATGCATCTCTATTCCTTCCCTGGAAATAGGTTCCTCAATATCATTTTCCTAGATTCCAGATATATGCATTAATACACTATATTTGTTTTTCTCTTTCTGACTTACTTCACTATGTCAAAGAAACTTGAGGTTCACCCGCCTCACTAGAACTGACTCAAGTTCATGCTTTTTATGGCTGAGCAATATTCCATTGTATATATGTACCAAAACTCCTCAGCAGAAATCACAAAACATTGTAAATCTATTATACTCCAAATATATATATATATATATGCATATAGCTATATATATATATACACATAAATATATGTATGTATATTTATATATAAATATACATACACATATATACATATATAAATATACATATATGTATGTAACTATATATACATAAATATATATATATGTAAATATATATATGTAAAACTTAAAAACAAAATTAAATTCCAGCCACAGGACTGGAAAAGGTCAGTTTTCATTCCAATCCCAAAGAAAGGCAATGCCAAAGAATGTTCAAACTACTGCACAATTGCACTCATCTCACATGTTAGCAAAGTAATGCTCAAAATTCTCTAAGACAGGCTTCAACAGTATGTGAACCATGAACTTCCAGATGTTCAAGCTGGATTTCGAAAAGGCAGAGGAACCAGAGATCAAATTGCCAACATCTACTGGATCATCAAAAAAGCAAGAGAGTTCCAGAAAAACATCTACTTCTGCTTTATTGACTGTGCCAAAGCCTTTGACTGTGTGGATCACAGTAAACTGTGGAAAATTCTGAGAGAGATGGGCATACCAGACCACCTGACCTCCCTCTTGAGAAACCTGTATGCAGGTCAGGAAGCAACAGTTAGAACTGGACATGGAACAACAGACTGGGTCCAAACAGGAAAAGGAGTACGTCAAGGCTGTATATTGTCACTCTGCTTATTTAACTTATATGCAGAGTACATCATGAGAAATGCTGGGCTGGAAGAAGCACAAGCTGGAATCAAGATTACACGGAGAAATATCAATAACCTCAGATATGCAGATGACACCACCCTTATGGCAGAGAGTGAAGAGGAACTAAAAAGCCTCTTGATGAACATGAAAGAGGAGAATGAAAAAGTTGGCTTAAAGCTTAACATTCAGAAAATTAAGATATGGCATCTGGTCCCATCACTTCATGGGAAATAGATGGGGAGACACTAGAAACAGTGTCAGACTACTTTTTTGGGCTCCAAAATCACTGCAGATGGTAACTGTAGCCATGAAATTAAAAGATGCTTACTCCTTGGAAGGAAAGTTATGACCAACCTAGATAGCCTATTAAAAAGCAGAGACATCACTTTGCCAACAAAGGTCTGTCTAGTCAAGGCTATGGCTTTTCCAGTGGTCATGTATGGATGTGAGAGTTGGACTATAAAGAAAGCTAAGCACCGAAGAATTGATGCTTTGAACGGAGTTGTTGGAGAAGACTCTTGAGAGTCCCTTGGACTGCAAGGAGATCAAGTCAGTCTACCCTAAGGGAAATCAGTTCTGAATATTCACTGGAAGGACTGATGCTGAAGCTGAAACTGCAGTTTGGCCACCTGATGCGAAGAACTGACTCGTTCGAAAGACCCTGACACTGGGAAAGACTGAAGGCAGGAAGAGAAGGCGACAACAGAGGATGAGATGGTTGAGGATGAGATGGATGGAGGGCATCACTGACTTGATGGACATGAGTTTGAGCAAGCTCCAAGAGTTGGTGATGGACAGGGAACACTGATGTGCTGCAGCCCATGGGGTCTCAGAGTCGGACATGACTGAGCAGCTGAACTGAACTGAACTAAGTATATGTAACTTAAAAATAAAATTAAATATTAAAAAAACTAGGTTCAAAATTTATTTTATACCTGAATTGTCTAAGCACCCAAAGACAAAGCTTATATTTTTTCTTAGTTCCAGTTGCATGACCTGTAGTGCAAGAATAATAAGAAAAACATTACAGTACTATTGTGAAGGTAAAAAATTTTAACACATGAAAAACTTTTATCAGTAAAGTTCAACAACGCAAACCTTACTAAGACCTTCAATTTGTTGTATTGACTATAAATTTAAGAAGTATTACCGGTGCTTATTTATAGAATTATATATGCTTATAGACATGTGGCTCAGTTGGTAAAGAGTCGGCCTGCAATGCGGGAGACCTGGGTTCAATCCCTGGGTTGGGAAGATCCCCTGGGGAAGGAAATGGCAACCCACTCCAGTATTCTTGCCTGGAGAATCCCATGGAGAGAGGAGCCTGGTGGGCTATAGTCTATGGGTCACAAAGAGTCGGACACGACTAAGTGACTAACTTTAACTTTATAGACACTGACTGTTTTTGTGTTTGTAAAGTAGTTGCACTTTGTTATTGAATGATTCTAACTTTTCATATTTCCTCAAGACACTGAAATACATTCTAATGGAATAAAATGGCTTTCATTTGACTAAGGAAAAAGATATTTGAGGCAAGTGCCTCTACTTTCTAATTTAATTCTTGTTGACACATGAGGAAGATACTACAGTAAGTTTTCTGGCAAAGTAGGAGAGCTGGCTATGAGAGGAATTTGCTTTTGTGAGAGGAAAGGACAGTTAGTCATGGAGAACAAGAACAGGAGTTGATTGGTTTCTGGTTCTGTGTGGGAAGAACATGGAAGTCACCAATTCATCCAAACAAGTAGAAAGCTAACAGATTGAAAAGTGGACAACTCTCCTTGAATCGAGGTGAAAGAGAAGATCACAGGGCAAATTTCTCCCCCAAGAGTAGAAAGATAGGCACATACAGGGAGTTGCACAGAGACTATGAATGTTGAAAATATTTAAAGAAGTTGAAAGTTTATCTTACATTGTTTGCTGCTGTTTAGCTGGTAAGTCATGTCTGACGCTGTGAGACCCCATGGACTGTAGCCCGCCAGGCTCCTCTGTCCATGGGATTTCCCAGGCAAGAACACTGGAGTAGGTTGCCATTTTCTTCCCCAGGGGAGCTTCCCAACCCAGGGATTGAAACTATGCCCCCTGCATTGGCAGGCGGGTTCTTACCCACCGAGCCCCCAGGGGAGCTGTTTTTAGTTGTGAAATCAGAACTATATTTATTGATAGGAGCACTTATTTTTCTAAATGAGAGTAGCCTGTATTATTGCAGTGATTCTACCTCAATTTTATTGCACGGATTTTTTAAAACTGATTTTTATTGGAGCACTGCTATTTTACAATGTTAAGTTAGTTTCTACTGTGTAGCAGGAGAACTTCTCTACAAGTCCAGGGGTCAAGATTCAGCGCTTTCCAATGTAGGGGCAGGGCTTCCATCCCTGCTAGGGGAACTGCAATTCCACATGCTGATGGGCGCAGACAAAAAATGAAAAAGTTTAATAAATAAAAATGAGTTACTATTTAAAACAAGATGTTGGACTCCATCTTATGAACCATTTCCAGAAAATTGCACTTTTTCATAATTCTGAAATAGTTTATCCAATAACAATCTCTTGACTTGTGATAAAATAATGATATATCATCTCTAATTTAAGCATGATTGAGCTTAGGTTAAAATATTAAAAATGGCTATTACATATAAACACATGCCCAAAATTCCCTATTATTTGGAAATTTTAATTTCTCCTAATTTGTACTTTGCTACATTATTAATCAAATTAAAATAATGGTCTCATAAAAATATTCATATGTCATCTAAGAAGCATATAATTCTCATAAAGCTTAGCAGTAGCACTCATTTAAATAATTTATTTCAATCCTAACCTGGAGAATATATTTTACTATAAATCTGAAATTTAATATTTTATATAATATTTAATCTATGCTTTAATTAGTAACATCAATATTCTATTTAATATATTCTAACCAGTCACGTAGATAGTGAGACTATTATCTTTGTATACATTTTTAGTCAAAGATTGATAACATAAGTAACATTATGAACAGAAACTAAATTAGTTCATCTGTTCAATCCTATTCCTAATAAAGGACTATTCCCTTTAGGGCATCCTTAAGTGCTCAATTTGCTCAGTTTTTAAATGATTCAGAGTACAAAATCTACAATCCATTCCCTCAAGAGCTCAGTCTACTGCCTAATAAATTCTATAGTTATAAAAAATGGTCTTCTATATTTAATGTTTCTTGTAATATAATTAATTGCATTTTTAATTTTGCACTTCTATACCTATGTATGAACTTTGGCATTTTTTTAACCTTCAGCGGGTTAACTATGTTTTAGCTTCTCCTTTTAATTATCAAATGCTGCTGCTGCTAAGTCACTTCAGTTGTGTTCAACTCTCTATGACCCCATAGATGGTCACCCACTAGGCTCCTCTGTCCCTGGGATTCTCCAGACAAGAACACTGGAGCGGGATGCCATTTCCTTCTCCAATGCATACATGCATGCTAAGTCACTTCAGTCATGTCTGACTCTTTGCGACCCCATGGACAGCAGCCCACCAGGCTCCTCTGTCCATGGGATTTTGTAGGCTAGAATCCTGGAGTGGGTTGCCATTTCCTTCACCAATTATTAAGTAATTTATGGCAAATCTTTAATCATTTATATTATTTTAAGGTGAGTTCCCAAATGTACCACCAAACTGAGCCATTTTATATACATTGTTTTAATATTCCTTTATTTCTCTTTTAGAAGAAAAAAAAGATGCTGTCTTTATAATTTGGAAATTGTAAATAAATAAATACAATCATATCCCTGTAATTTTACACTATTTTTTAATAAATTTTGAGAGCACAGTTTTGTATTTCTCAGAGTAGTCATAAGTAGACATTCACTGCCAATTCAATCTTCCATGGGGCTCTTCAACTGATCAATTCATATAACTCCTCAATAAGAATTTATTAAATAACTACTATAATTTTTTTTAGCAATTGAGGATATACTACTCAACAGGATGATAGAGAATCTTAATTAGCTCAAAGCCAAGTGAGAGGAGCAGAAATTGAATCACTAAATTAATTTACCACCAATTTAATTACAGAATGTGAGAGTCAAATGACTCCTCTCCTCCTTCTGCTGAGGCTCAGTTCCTTCTGACCTCTTCCTACCACCCGCCTGAGGAAAAAACAACTTAGGCTGTGCTGAGACTGTTTCTCTGAAGGACGTTCCAGGCAGCATTAAAATTCTTTTTCCTTTCTGATTTCCCTGATTTCTCAGAGGCATTAAGTTTTCTGCTGTAGCTTCCAATTCTAGATGCATCACTTATGATTTTTTTTTTATATTGACCATTACTATTATCTATGTTCTAGTCTTTTGAATCACAAACAACTTCAGAAGATCATTATTATACATATCCCCAGAAGGGAACATACTCAGAGAGGGTGGTCTAGTGTGATTATCAATACCTAGAGCTTCCCAAGTGGCTCAGTGGTAAAGAATCCACCCACCAAGGAAGGAGATGCAGGAGATGTGGGTTTGATCCCCGGGTTGTAAAGATCCCCTGGAGAAGGAAATGGCAAACCCACTGCAGTATTCTTGCCTGGAGAATCCCATGGACAGAGGAGCCTGGTGGGCTGCAGTCCATGGGGTCGCAAAGGGCTGAACAGGACTGAGAACACATATAGCCCATAGAGAGCTAATTCTCCCCTCTCCATATGTTTAAAACACACATCAACAATAGATCACACCTTAAAATATTTATAGCCGCATTTACAGGATGTTGCCTTTCTCATCCCATACACCACTGAAATTAATTTATAAAATGAAGAGTTCAGAGGATGAATTTCCATAACTCTTGACTTCTGTAGAGAATACTTAGATATATCAATAACTTTCATACAATTATGAGAAGACAGTTCTTCTCATAAGACAGCAAGATTCCTGAAATAATTCTTTTTCACTTGAGCTATTTAGAAATACTAACTGGATTTATATAGTGTTCCTTGGCAATAAATGGGTTACAGTTTTCTGTAAAGATAGGGTATTATAGAATCCTGTTGTGTGTGCTTAGTCACTCAGTCATGTCCAACTCTTTGTGAACCCATGTACTGCAGCCCGCTAGGCTCCTCTGTCCATGGGGATTCTCCAGGCAAGAATACTGGAGTGGGCTGCCATGCCCTTCTCCAGGGGATCTTCCCAACCCAGGGATCGAACCCAGGCCTCCCACATTCCAGGTGGTTCAGTTGGATTCTTTACCAACTGAGCCACCAGGAAAGCCCTATAGAATTGTAGATGATTATATCCAAAGAGATCCAAAGTGAAAGTTGCTCAGTCCTGTCCAACTCTTTACAATCCCATGGGCTATACAGTCCATGGAATTCTCCAGGCCGGCATACTAGAGAGCGAAGCCTTTCTCTTCTCCAGGGGATCTCCCCAACCCAGGGATTGAACCTAGGTCTCCCACATTGCAGACGAATTCTTTACCAGCTGAGCCACAAGGGAAGCCCAAAGGGATTTTAGTAGTCATTTACTGTAGACTGCTGATTATTTAGAGATATTATGAAGGATATCTCCTCTCAAGGGAATTGCAGGTTAATAAGTGGGAAACACTATACCTCTCTCCATTCTACATACTTGCTATTTTACTAAATTTATTTAGGAAAATGTCCTTTTCTTTTAAAACAAATAGTGCATACAATTTTATCCATATTTTGTACTAAACTTGAAGCACATTAATTTTAAGACAGTTTTCCTGCTGTAGGTTCCTCCACAAAATAAATGGGTTGAGACTCTTCCCTAAATATTTATGCCTTACACAGGTATTTACTGAGGTCCAGCACATTTATAAGAGCTACTCTCTAGGCGCTGGGCATAAATCAGAGTATAAAATATACAGGATTACTGTTATCACAAAAAATACACTCTCATGCAGAGAGACAGACAATCTAAAAAGTAATTAAAACACAGGTTGTTTAAAATATATCAGCCTTCTCTGCTTTAGCAGATTTTGTTTCAGAAAGAAACAGCAAACAAACAAAAAACAAATGAAAAAATAAAGAAGAAATCTCAGCGGCTGATATTAACAAAATTATGTTCATTTCCTTACTCACATGTTAGGTTAAAGGGGCTTTCTGTCTTTGTAACAGAGGGTTCTCAGGGCAGAGATAAATGATTAACAGTGGATCTATAAGTTTGCTCTTATAGCTTCTACTTGTGCTGGCTTCCCAGGTGGTGCAATGGGAAAGAACCCACCTCCACCTGCCAAGGCAGGAAACATAAGAGACACAGGTTAGAACCTTGGGCTGGGAAGATCTCCTGGAGGAGGGCACGGCAACCCACTCCAGTATTCATGCCTGGAAAATTCCTTGAACAAAAGAGTCTGGTGGGCTACAGTACATGGGGTCACAGAGTAGAACATGACTGAATGACTGAGCATGCACACCTGTGATGTAAATTATATTTCATTTCTGTCCTTAATATCTTTGTTGAGAAAGATGTGGCTACAGTGATTATGGTTTTAAATAATAAACATTTTCTTCAAAGAAGATTGATAATTTAAGTTGAAACCTATTAGAACATTTTTCAAAGGAAACTTACTTCTACAGAGAAGGCTGATGGCCACACATAATCTCTTTCCCAGGAAAAATGTCAAGACCACATCACACCCCTGAAAATCTCGTGGAGCTAAAGATCTGGCTCCTAGATAGTGAACCAGAGGGAGACCACGTGCATCAACAGGCCGAGCCTCTAAAATGTCTTCTTGTTCAATTTCCTTCACTTTCTCTCTCCATCTCTCCTGTTCCCCCTCTCCCCGTCATACAAATTTTCTAGTGGAAAAATCAGGGCCTCCAAGGGGCAAGGAAACTACAGGATGGATGGAAAATAAGCCCCATTTATCCTTCACCAACATGAGAGGAAAAATGAAACTCTGCTGTGCTAAGCTGCTAAAAACTGGTGGTGGTGGGGGGGTTGTTACAGTAGCCGGTGTATTACACCAATTACAATGAATAATAAATCTTTCATATTACATATATATATATACAGATATTTCTCAAATAACATAACTGCTTGAAAAGAAAAATGAAGGTGTAGTTACTCCGTTGTGTCTGACTGTGCAACCCCACAGACTGTAGCCCACCAAGCCCTTCTGTCCATGAAATTCTCCAGGCAGGAATACTAGAGTGGGTTGCCATTTCCTTCTCCAAACATAATTGTTTAGTTTAAATTAAATCACTTGGGGGAAAATAATGCTGATGTTCCCTTTTATTTTCTGGCACTAAAAAGTAAAATCCTTATCAAAGTATTATAATTTGGAAATATAAAACAGAGTAAGATAGACAAAAAACAAAATAGCAGATTTGCTAGGAACAAGTCTATTTGCACGAGGGTACAAAATTAAGTGAAGTAGCTCTAAATGTTGAGTAAGATAGCAGTCGGTAATTGTAACAGATCTATGCGTGATGTGTATAATTTATTTTTTTTCGGATATGCAATTTCCCTTAAGCACAGCTGCATGGATTCTTGTGTTGCTGAGATTGGGAGAATGCTTTGGCAGTCCCAATATGTTGGCCTCTCTGCTGTCATTTTCGGTAATAAAGTAAAATGATTTTCCTTTTCCACTAAACTCTTAATTGCCCCCTGAGGAGCAAAGTGTCAGCAAAGATTCCTACCAAATCTTGTATAATGATTAAAAATGGAGAAACCAAGGCAGCTACAGAAAAGGTCAGTGTATAATCTCTTCTTATTGAAACAAAAACACTTAAGGGAAGTGCTCTATCTTTGGTACATCTCAGTGATTTTTTTCAGTTCTGAAGATATTCAACTTCATCACACTGAATTAAATGTTATGTTTAGGAGCTTTCTTTCATCAATAGCAAGGAGGTAAGCATTTCTGATTTTACTTTTTTTTTTCCTCACAAAAATTAACTTTTAAATAATTGTACTTTCCTTTGTGAAGGACTAAAGAAATATGAGTTTCCACAGTAAAGAGCATTTTTCCCCCTTTTTTAGCTGCAGAGAATAAAGCATAAGGCCTATCGTGCTTTTTGAATTTAGAAGCTCACATTTTACTATTATGGTGTAAATACATTCACTTTTCCTTTAATATCTAGAAAGTGTTCTCTATGGCAGGAAATGCAATTAACATTGAATTACATTTGTGACAGTTTACTGTAGGGGCTTCCCTGATAGCTCAGTTGGTAAAGAATCTGCCTGCAATGCAGGAGACCCCGGTTCGATTCCTGGGTTGGGAAGATCCCATGGGGAAGGGAAAGGCTACCCACTCCAGCATTCTGGCTGGGAGAATTCCATGGACTGTACAGCCCGTGGGGTCACAAAGACTTGAACACCACTGAGTGACTTTCACTTTCACTGTAGGAAAAGAAACCAGATATACTTTATTTATGTAAATCTCAGTATTAACAGAAGGATCATTGTATGATTAAAAAACTATAGAGAGTGATTTAAACAATAATGATGATGATGATGACAATAATATTAATAGTCAATTTAGTTACTGGATCTGAGAGCAATGATAAGGCCTGTGTGATAAACTGTTTTGCCTGTATTTAACTAACTTAGCCCCTCAAAACTTTTGTGGATAAAACAACTATACTCCAATAAAAATTTCAAAATAAATGTACAATAAACCTTTTGTGGATATTTTCCATTATTACCCCATAATTTTTTTAGACATCACATCGACAAGCTGAGGTCTAAACTCACATATACAGTTTAAGATCAATGAAATCAGATTTAAAAAATACAGAACTTTTTAAAAAAGTTAACAAAACTACTTGCCTTGAAGAATATTTGCCTTTGCAGCTGTGTGTGCTTTGGGTGTTGTAAAGTATATCTAAGGTAACTTATTTTTAAAAAGTGATGAATGGAAAATAATAACTGCAGAAAGGATTTTACATTAATGGCAGCATTTTACAATATTCTGCAACCTTGCAAACCTGTTATTTTAGGTTCAGCATTCTTAAATCTGAAATTTCTTTAAAATTTGAGGTGAAATTTAGTAAGATAATTCTATTTAAACTGCCTTACTTTAATTCTCTCATGTAATGACTGTTTGATTTGACAGGGAAAAATAAACTGCTATACAAAGTTTTGGGTAATAACCACTCAAGGGATTTGTCTAAGAAAAATGTTCAAAAGAACGTGCTTACAATTTGATTTGTTTAAGCAGTATGAGAATAATTTTTAGTCAAAACACTTCATTCGGCAGCAGTGCTTTCAAGAGGCCTAATGTTACAGAAACCTATCTAATAAGAATATGTGTGTACTTTTCATAGTTTAAACTAGAATGGAAAAATTATACTATTAAATTGAATAATATGTGTTGAGTTATGAAATTTGTCTTTTAAAATAGAGTTCAGTTTTCTTCTCTTGACCTGATACAATTCATGATGTTTTACTTACTGTGAACATTTAAACATCTGTAAACCCTAAATATACACCCAACTTATTATTATATAAATAATATACAAATATACAGTGAGAGACTTTATTTTGAGGGGCTCAAAAATCACTGCAGATGGTGACAGCAGCCATAAAATTAAAAGACGCTTGCTCCTTGGAAGGAAAGTTATGACCAACCTAAACAGCATATTAAAAAGCAGACATTACTTTACCAACAAAGGTCCATCTAGTCAAAAGTATGGTTTCTCCAGTAGTCATGTATGGATGTGAGAGTTGGACGACAAGGAAAGCTGAGCGCCCAAGTATTGATGATTTTGAACTGTGGTGTTGGAGAAGACTCTTGAGAGTCCCTTGGACTGCAAAGAGATCCACCTAGTCAATCATAAAGAAAATCAGTCCTGAATATTCATTGGAAGGACTGATGCTAAAGCTGAAACTCTGATACGTTTGGCCACCTGATGCGAAGAACTGACTCATTGGAAAACACCCTGAAGTTGGGAAAGATTGAAGGCAGAAGGAGAAGGGGACAACAGAGGATGAGGTAGTTGGATGGCATCACTGACTCAATGGACATGAGTTTGAGCAAGCTCCAGGAGTTGGTGATGAACAGGGAAGCCTGGCAAGTTGCAGTCAGCAGGGTCACAAAGAGTCAGACACGACTGAGTGACTGAACTGACTGAAATATACAAGGCTCACACACATTTAGATTATACTATTGAGATAATTCTTTAATATTTATTTTAAATATTTATTTCAAATGTTAGCATATGCCCATGTAATCTAATAGTTTATAAACTTATATCAATGACTACATAGGTTTTTGAATGATTTAGCACTTTTTGAATAAATTATTTAGCAAATTTCCTCTTGTTTGATATTTGATGATGGGGGAAAAATCTGAGACATATCTCTATGCTAAGAAAAATACATTTTAGGAAATGCTTGATGGTAAAATAAATATGTTGTTGAGATACTATGATATCTAAGATGAGTTGAATGACTGGAATCATATAATCCTTTTCTACTTTCATTTATTTGATAGGGTCCAGAGGAAATTTTGTTTGAAAATGACATGAAATGTCATTTCTTTTGCTATTTCCATTCCCTTCATTAAAATTCTCTTACCATTGGAAAGGCCTATCATTTCAGGAAAAGCCTGAGGTTTGAAGTTAATGGTTCCTTGAATGTCAGATTGAGTTTATTCTTCAAAATATAGTTTCTTTTTTCAAATGGAAATACATACTTACATTAGTCACATAAAATTATAACTATAGTCTTCAGTTATTTATTTGTTTTGATGGGCCACATTAAGTAATGATTACCAATCACCCCAGAGAATTTTATCTCTAAAAATCCTTATTTGATTCATAGATGTTTCTTTTTAATTTTGAAATGTCTCACATTTATTCTGCTAAAGAATCTTGTGAATAAGTACAGAATATTACCATTAAAATTTCTTACAATGTCTATAAATGTCATCAAAAAAGGATATGAACAGAACTGTGATGAAAATCTAATACAGCAGTTTATTGAATTTTGAAATCATAGGATGAAAAATTCTCCAATGAAATTAATAGAATAATTGTGATAGTCAATGTAATAGACGTTGCCTATGTGAGTTGTCTAGCTTGCATTCATAGCTTGCCTATGTGAGTTGTCTAGCTTGCATGCATTCATGAACTGCATTCATTGAAATCAGTTTCATTTGGGGGTGATTATTCTCTCTGATTTTAGTTAGCATTTAAAAAGCATTAAACTCACTTGCTCTCCTTTCTGTACGGAATCACAGGAACACCAAATTCTTCCTCTCTGGGATTCCTAGTGAAGTGAGTGGTGGGCAAGACCACAGCTCTACCCGGCACACATCTCCCAGGGCTCTGAGCTTTGAGTAAGCAGTTGAGCATAGGGCAATTCACTCCTGCCTCTTAGCTGTGGCTGTGGCAGCAACATCCAGCGTGTGCTCAGTCACTTCAGCCATGTCTGACTCTGCAACCCTGTGGACTGTAGCCCACCAGGCTCTGCTGTCCATAAAATTCTCTAGGCATGAATACTGAAGTGGGTTGCCATTTCCTTCTCCAGGGGACCTTCCTCTCAACCCAGTGATCAAACCCAAGTCTCTGGCATTGCAGGCATATTCTTTACCAACTGAGTCACTAGGGAAGCCCCTGAACTTGGGATTATCCCTGTCCTAATTGCAGAGTAGGAAAAAGAAACAAACATCTAAGCAATTAAGTGAAAATGAATATGGTAGGCATCATGGTAGTTGTTGGGCTTCCCTGGTGGCTCAGACGGTAAAGAATCCACCCGCAGCGCAAGAGACCTGGGTTCAATCCCTGGGTTGGGAAGATCCCCTGGAGAAGGAAGTGACAACCCACTCCAGTATTCTTGCCTGGAGAATCCCAATGGACAGAGGAGTCTGACAAGCTACAGTCCATGGGGTCGCAAAGAGACATGACTGAGGGTCTAAGCACACACATGGTAGTTGTTGGGGGTGGGGAGAGTTTTATAAAGGTAATGATCAATCTTCATGGAGCACAGCCAGGAAAGGATTTACAGCAAAAATGACCTGTTAATGCTAAAGAATGTGAAGTGTTTTCCAGGCATCAAACTAAGGGAGCTATTCGAGGAAAAAGTAACAACTTGACATAATATTTAAGCACTGCAGCAAATTGCTGTATGTTGGATGAGGAATTCTATGATCATGGGTTTAGATTAGAGTAAAATTTACATGAAAACAGCCTGTAAACAAGGTTACAGATATGGACAAAGGCCAGATCTTGGAAAATATCAGATGTCATGATAAGAATTTAATTTTTGTTGCTGTATTTAAACGAATATGTTGATGGTTTTTAAAGTCCACACTAACAGAATCAGTTAGGACTTTTGGAGGATCTTTATTGATAACAAGTTATAATAGTATACTGTAAAGAGTATAAAACTATAAATAATCTTAGCAATGGTAGCTAATACTGTATCTGATGCTTTCAACTAGAAATTCTAAAAAAATCAAATATAGAGCCTGCCTGGGCAGTTAGGGGCTTTTAAACTGTGAATAATGTTGCTTGATATGTAGACTGTTGGCTCTTTCTGCGGTTGTGGAGGTCTCTCTTGGCACAATGATTGTGTAGATAAAATCTCTCTTGACACTGTTTTCATCTTGGGTTCTCTCAAGTGCCCTTTCCCCGATGAGCTCCTTCCTAGAATCTCATTCTTAGTTAAATAGTATCTACCAGCTTTATCCACATCTGCTTGTAAGCCCAGTGTCAGCATTCTCCTCCTGTCCACCTGTTTATCCTTTAGTGACAGCAAAAAGTTAAAAAAAAAAAAAACCTCAATTAAGTTAACAGTAAATGGTATGTTAATGTAGTTTCCCATCTGGGTTTTCTGTATTTTAATAGCTATTGTCTGTATCTGCATTACTAACCTGAAAGGAAATGTTAATTGTTGAAATTTCAGGTGCAGCAGGTAAACTGTGACCCAATTAATGAGAACTTGGGAGCACAAATTCAGAGAGCTGACTGATCCCAAATTATTTTTTCTTTGTTTATGACTCTTCCATTTTCTGAGAAGTATGATTCTTTATTCTTTACTGAGGCTAAAGAAATTTCTTCATATATTTCAGTCTGAGTTACGGTTATTTTCCTGACACAGCATGGCAGACAGAATGACAATAACTGAAAGAAGAGATAAAATAAAATAGAATTTGAGAAAGAAGAGTTATCAGGGTGATGGAAATAGCATGAAAATTTCCCTCCATTGGTCTGCTTGTTCTTTGGGATTTATTTTTTAACTCTGTGTTCGTTGTAGGAAAAGAGCTAATTATGCAAAAAGGAAATTGAAAATATAATTAAAAACCTGGGATCCATGACTAAAAAAGGTACCTGCTGTGTGTACCCATCTCTCTTCCTTCAAGTTTTCTTACGGCTTTGTTGGCATTGTTCAGTCGCAAAGCATTTTTGGTTAACATCAAGATATCAACACATAATATTTTGGTGTGTTTTTCAATAGGAATTGTATTATGTACTGCTGCAAATCACTATGGCATTGTCTGATATGTTCACTGTAAAACTATTACATTTTATCAGTTCACATGGATGATCTTCTTAGATACATGACTGATGATTTGATTAAAATATGAGAAACAATATCATTAAAGATCTAGATAACCTTTGTGCTACAGAACAATAATTCAACATCATTAGGTCTTTTATGACTTTGTTGCCTTTCATTTGTTATGTTCACTTGTGTCAAATAGAATCAAATAGAGCATTTTCAGCCCAGTTACTAAGGAAAGAAGAATTTAAAAAACATTATAAGTATAGAGGTATAGTAAGAGATCCTAGGACTCTTTGGAACTGAAAAATCATAGATTTTGTTTCTTTTTAAATGTACACTTCCTGTTTTGATAACCAGCCTACAGCTTAAAAAAAAGGGGCATTTTAATCAATTGATATGTTATATATTTTATTTTCTTTAGATGTTGTCATAGCTGATTGCCATTTTAAATGTTACATTTAGGCCTAAACTATGCATATTTTCTGAGAATCAGTCCTAGGAGGAAGTACTTAGACTTACTTTGAACTAACAGCTCTCCTCAATTTGCCAAATATATGATCCCAGGTGGTCCGGTGGTAAAGAATATGCCTGCAGTGCAGGAGACCTGGGTTCAATCCCTGGGTGGGAAAGATCCCCTGGAGTAGGAAATGGCAACCCATTCCAGTATTCTCGCCTGGATAATTCCGTGGACAGAGTAGCCTGGCAGGATACAGTCCATAGGGTCACAAAAGAGTCAGACACGACTGAGCAACTGTGCACAAATGATCCAGGTATCCTCCTTTACATCTGAAGTTTTATTTTCAAAAATGTTTGGTTTAAAAATTTATCCATATCTGAAATTCCATTAGGTTCAAAATGAGATTTTACTATATAAAGGTCTCTATATTACTAACTCTTTCCAGCAATGCCACTAAGCCTTGGAGAATGCATATTCCCAAAGTTAGGACAGCTTTTGAAGTCAGAATTTTATTTTGTGTTTATATGACTCTTCCCAAAAATGATTATTATTGTCTGGTGCTCTGCTAAGGGACAGTGAATTCCTACGAGAGCAAGGCCATTTCTCATTGATTGTTTTATCACTGACATTAACAATGAATGGTGCATAACAAATGCCTTATAATATTTTGTGATTGAGTACACAATATTTACTTTCCTGATTTACCCATGTATTTCAGAAATTCATAAAAGCTTCAGAAGCAATTTTTTTCTAATGAGTGCATAAACCCCTTACTATAATTATTTACATAACTAATTCACCTTTGAAACCTCCTCTATTAGGTATCTATTGAAAATATGTGATATATTTTAAATGATTGCTTATAATTTACATATGATTAATTTAGTATATAGATGTAGAGTCTTTCTATTGCTTTTTTATTCATACTCATTATATGAAATACAATAAATATTTATAAGTACAGTTCTTACTGATAGGAAATGCTGATAAATATCTTTAAGATACTCTTTTATGCAGTCTGTCATATTTAAGATGCAAATACTTTAGGTCCAAGACATACCTGGCAAATAAATAGTGTTTATCTGATCTTTCTTTAGCTGCATTTATTAGGATTCAGAATTGGAATACTGTGAGATTTTCTACCTCTATGACAGCTATTTTCTACCCTGACATCTCTCAGAATTCACCTGGTCATAGACTTAATTCAGCTTTTCATCTTCCCATCATTTCATTGCTGGGTAGACTGACAGATCCGTTTTCCTAGACCTGTGCAAATTTGGTGCAGTGCACTGGCTGGAAGGCTCTGGAATCAGGAAACTACCAAGCGCCTCTGAAGAACTTCTGCCATGGGGTCTTGACTGTCATAATTCCCTGAGAGTCTTGCCCACCATGAAGGGGGCAAAGCACAAGATGACAACATTTAAAATGATATTAAAAAAAAAAAACAAAAAAAAAAAAACCAGCTGCTATGATGAAACCCTGGCATGGGTTTCGCCGAATCCACTCCCAGTGGGTTTAGAAGGACAGGTGAGATGCTGCACTAATCATCCAGGGAAGAGCAACAGTGGCTGAACTATATGGTGGCTGTGCAGATGCAGAGAAAAGGAGAGGCTTGGGAGCTCTTCAAGAGAAGGAATCAACAGGACTCGATGCTCCACTGGTCATTGCAGGTTATGGGAGAAAAGAAGTGTCATTGATGGATTCCAGACTTGGGATGTATTTCCTGTCATGATTTAATAACAGTAAAGGACTAGTGATGTAGCCACGAGGTCTTGACATATAGCTCATGTGCTTTTATAAAATTCTCTTCACTATAATGTAAGACATCATAAATGGACATGTTGGAAACAGGAATATTACTAGATTTTCAGATTATCAAGTCACTGGTCTTCTGAAAGAATTCAGATATTTCCCAAAGAAGACTGAGTGGTAGTAAGGTATTCTAGTGCAAGTTTAGTCAAGCAATAAAGGTAGTTCATGCTTAGCTACTCAGTCATGTCCTACTGTGACCCCATTGACTGTAGCCTGCCAGGCTTCTCTGACAGTGGAATTTTTTCCAGGCAAGAATACGGGAGTGGGTTGCCATGTCCTCCAGGGGAACTTCCTGACTCAGGGATCAAACCCACATCTCTTAAATCTCCTGCCTTGTTGGCAGGTTCTTTACCACTAGATAGTACAAAGGAAGGCACAATAAACAAGACAGCGCAAGACACTTTCTACATATTCCTACTTTTATTTATTACGTAGTGTATGTATCAGTTTCATGGACAGAGAAGCCTGGTGGGCTACAGTCTATGGGGTCACAAAGAGTTGGCCTCAACTTAGAGACTAAACAACAACAACAAGGATAAATATTAATTGTTATAATATTAGTTTGCCATATGGTGTCATTACTGCTGCAATTCATTTGGTTTTAAACTTGGATAAAATAGGATAGTATATGGTAGGGTGACAAAATGATTATATTTTTAACACTTGTATTCATGTTTACCAAGTACTATAGGGGAATGTCATCCTCAAGTAAACACTTAGCTCACTGAAAATTAGGGTAGATGACAAAAATCTACCTACAGATTGCAGAAACCCACTATTAAACTTGCCTGTATCTCTGGTGATTATTAATTATAAACATGACATTCTGGGGGTCAATATAGATTGAACCACACTTCACAATCTATTTAGGTTGAGACACTGACATTTAAATTAAAATCTATACCTGAAATACCACACGCAAAGCATCATTCATATGTGGTGTATCAGGTCTCTTAAGGTGACTCTAGTGATTTCTGGGTAGAGCTGCCTAAAAGATCACTAGCTATCAGTTCTGGAGACAGGACCAACGATGTGTGGCCCTTGAGGACATTAATTAACATTTCTGGGTTCCAATTTCTTATGCATGAAAAGAAAACTAATAGTTCTTACCATGTAGGCTGATTGTGAAGCTTTAATTAGCTAACATTTCCAAAGTCTTTCAAAAAACACCAACTGCTTACTAACTACCATAGTATACCAGGGGTCCCCAACCCCCGAGATCTGATGCCTGATGATCTGAGGGGGAGCTGTTGTAACAGTAATAGAAATAAAGTGCACAATAAATGTGATGCACTTGAATTGTCCCCAAATCATTCCCTCCCACTCCCAGTCCATGGAAAAATTTTCTTCCACGTCACCATTTTTTGGTGTTTTGGCCAAAACAGCTGGGGATTGTTGTGTGACACTAAATGATATGTGAAAGATGTATCTTTTTCAGAAGCAAAATAATATGAAAATATTTATAAACCATTCTGATGGGTGAATCCATCAGAAGAGAGGGCTGATCTACTTGCTAGAGGTCTGAACAACTGCATTTAGCATGTCACAAAGGAAACTGGCCTATGGAATGAATGAGCAAGTACTGAGGTATTATTAACATTTACATGGGTTTCAGAGAAAGTACAGGAACTCAATGTCACTATTTTTCATTTTCCCTCTCCTACTTTCCTAGAATACTTCTACTCTGTAATCATTAAGTTGATTTTTGAAGGTAAATCAAGCTATAGTTTGAGATATCCTAAAATGGATATAGAAGACTATTCATATAAGTAGTTTTCAATTAAAAGATTATACAGAAATGGAATGAGAGAGAAGAGGGATGAAGGTATTATCTTCAAAAGAACAGCATTGTTATCAGCCAAAGACATGTCCCTAATAAGTTAATGGTGTAGAATACTGTTGTCATATATCATTTTTAAAAGTTTCTTTTTCTTTGGTATTACTCTCATAGCTTAAGTTTTTCTAATAAAATGATCCTGAGTTTCCTACTTTACAAAATACAATAAGGATACCAACCACACAAATGGAATATACACACACACCAGAAGACAGACTGTCCAGATTTACCAAGAGGATGACTGAGGACAGAGTCCCAGATCAATACTTCCCCACACAAAGGGTCCTCAACATCAAACACACATCACAATCAGTTGGCAAAATGTCCCAACGCCTCTCCGTGTTCACAAATGGTCCTCCATGAGAGACACACATCAGAATCTGTTGACAAAAGGCCCCAATGCCTCTCCGTGTTCACAAACGGTCCTCCATGGTAGACACACATAACAAGCAGTTGGCAAAATGCCCAAACGACACTGTGTGCTCACAAAATGTCCTCAACGTCAGATACAAGTCAAACTACTTCGTGCCCAAAAGAGAAGCTAGCTGGGCGCACACCCGCAGACTTACTTGGCCTTGGAGCTTCCAGAAGAATCTTTCCGTTCTTCCAAGGAAAAACGTCAGCTGGCAGTCAGTGCTGCGTAGGAGAGAAACAGGGAGGACTCTCGAAATAAATGGCTTCGGCAGCTGTTATGAATATCCCCCCAAATCTCCTTCCCGAGGCCAGCAAGCCAAGAGCAGAGAAGCAGCAGGAGCTCTTCCCAGCCATCCCACGGCATTGACATGGCCACAGTCCTGCCTGGGAATGCGGGAGATCACGATATCGCGAGAGCACAGAGGAGCTACGTGAGCGCCAAAACCTGCGACCGGAAGTGGGGTCTAGCTGCTCCCAGCTCTGAAGTCAGTGAAGAGGCAAGGTTGGTGGAAATGAATGTTTGCTTTATCGCAGAGACTGGCAGTGAGAGGAGGTAGGGAGGCAGACTCCTGCCAAAAGGCCGACTCCTTCCCACTGACCTTCAGGGAGCAAGAGCTTTTATAGACAGAGGGAGGGGGCTACGGGCAGAAACAGCACAGTCAGCTCTGACAGGAATCTTGAAATTGGCCACAATAGTGGTCTGACCAGAGTCATTTTGATTAAGTACCCTTAATCTCCAGTCCCAGGAACAGTTTGTTCCCATTTCTTTGAAGCCAGCTTTCAGAATTGTTGTTGTCAGCAGCTTCTGTTGTTGGCAGTTTCTGTCTGGTCTTCAGTCTGTCTGGCAAGACTGTCTGGTCATCACGTCATTATCTTGTACTACCTGGTGGCCTGTTCTATAAGACAGCTCACAGGATATGGCTCTGAATATTACCTATAGCCCTTGAAGAGTAACTAAAGGTCCTTGACTGTGTTTAATAACCAAACTATTATTGACCTGTTGGGCTGTTTTCCTTTGTTTCTTCATTTCCTCACTTCTTTGATTCAACTTATTCTTTGGCGAAAGTTCTTCTGCCAACAAAAGGCAGGCTGAGGATGCTGGGGATAAGAACCACTGGGTCCTGTTCTGTTTCATTAAGAGAAACTAAATTCCCTACATAATCATATCTGACATGATGAAAGTGATTTGCCAGTTGCTTTTTTCAACTCTAAGTTTTTGAAAGAGGATTTCATTCATTTATATTTTATTTGAATAAATATCCATTTGAAATTGTTCCAAGTAGGAACTTGCTTTATAAGTCATGTTAAGTCTTAGAGAAAAGGTTCTTCAGTGCTTGAGGGAGAGTGTGTTTTAAAACTGTCTGAAAAAACCACACAAGTCAATGTAGCCAACTGTACTAATCGATAGGTCAGAAATTGTCTTTAAGGTTGGATAGGAAAGAGAGCACCTCTCTTAACCTGAAAAGCAATCATAGCAGTCAAACTAATCTGGGGAAGACAGAATTAGGGAAGAGAAAGATATTTCAAATGTATTAGTTTTCACCAGGAGGAATAGTCAACGACCTTCAGAAACAGTGACAATGGCAATACCAATGATATTTATCACTTATCTTTAATTAAAGGCGAGAAAGCAGAGCCATTGAACAGATACCATTACAGTTAGACAGGCATTAAGTAGCAGAGTAAAGATTCAAACCCATGCTCACTCCACAGCTTTTAAGCAATACTCTATTCAAAAGGCAGGTGGAGAGATTCTGAACAGACATACATCAACAACAAGGGCAGGAAGTTGGTGACAAAAAAAAAATAGGAATCATGTTGGTAAGCTATATGTTGAGGAAGAAAGATCCAAAATTGACCCACCCTTCTCTTTTATCTGGATGTAGTGTTTTAATCATCTGCCATGAGTGAAGATGAGCTGGAAACCATAGATTCATAGCTGATAGATTCAGCCTGGTTTTATGATATCTCTTCAGCAACACTTTGTGGAACCCTGTAGACAGGGAAAAATAGGCAGCTAGACTCAATGCAGGTAGAAGGTTTTGACGAAAGCATCATAGTGGAAGGAAAGCAGAGAGGCAATTTGATAAAATCTGGTTCAATGTTGGATTGAAAAAAGAAATTGGATGGCCAGGATTGTGAAAGCAAAAGGTGGCTAATAAGGAAAGAAGTTATAAAGTGTCATTGGACTAGAAGTGCTAATTTGTTTATGCAACAGGTATCCTGTGTCTAATAATTCTAAAGGACTGTGAAAATAAAGGTGGTTGTTATTTTTTAGTCCCTAAGTCATGTCTGATACTTTTTGGCCCCATGGACTGTAGCCTGCCAGGCTGCTCTGTCCATGGGAATCTCCAGGCAAGAATACTGGTGTGGCTTGTCATTTCCTCCTTCAGGGGATCTTCCTGACCCAGGGATTGAACATGCATCTCCTGCTTGTCAGGTGGATTCTTTACCACTGAGTCACCTGGGAAGCCCCTAAAATAAAGGTACCCACAGAGAATAGATTGTTAGGAATACTTCTCGGTGTTACTAGGTCTAGGGACTCCAAAGTGGGACCATGTTCATATGTGGATACATTTCAGCTAAGGGACAGGTCATAGGAGAAAATGCCAAGAAATTGAGAGGCTACATCTGTGAAAAGTGTCATGGGCATGAATGTTAAATCTCTTGAAATGAAAAAGTAACTGGATAGTAAGAAAAATGGAGACATTAGTATTAACAGTATTTGTCAGTGAGTGATGGGAAGAGACTCAAGTTTGAGAAATGACAGCAAACGAGAATAAGCAGACACTAGGTTTAAATAAAGTGACAAAGAGGTACAGACAGTGGAGTTTGAGAGTTCGTTAACTTTGTGTGGATCCACATAGAAATATGACTCACAAGATAATTAGCACTGTTTTGGTAATTGTACATGGTGTTTTAGGAGGAAAAGAGTCCAAGGTAGGTCAGAGATTAAAACAAGAAAGATGATTTGTCAAAATATTTGAGCCCTTTTGTATTACTTTTTCATTTGGACTTTAGGAAAGAATTTGCCTATATATTAATAGCAAAGGTGTTGCTGTCATATGGGGTTGAATATTTCTTCTCTGAGTCAGAAATTTCCTGATTCAGAGGTGCTGTCACTAGTAGTCACAGAGATCACAGAGCTGAACAGTAACTGAGTCTTCCCCAAGAGACTGTTCATAAGCAGCAGAGATGAGTGTTTTCATTAAAATAATAAAATCTGCACCTTGTTTGATCTGGGAAGAGTGAAGTAAATATTTTGAATGAATGAATGAAAAATGAGTAGGAAGTTTTTTTGACAAAGAGAAGGCGCAATGCGTGTACCAGAGCTAACTGGATGATATAGAATATAACGTTGTATGGAGATGTGTGCTATGTATGATGAGTTGAGTCCGACTCTTTGTAGCCCACCAGGCTCCGCAGTCCATGGGATTTCCCAGGCAAGAGTACTGGAGTGGGTTGCCACTTCCATTTCCATGGGATCCTTCCCAATCCAGGGATCAAACCCAGGGATTAAACCCTCGTCTCCTGCATCTCCTGCATTGGCAAGCAGATTCTATACCACTGAGTCACCTGGGAAGCCCAAGATGGAGATAGTTTCATTTAGTAGTGCAAGCTATATCAAAAATGAAAATACTTTATATTTTAGATATTGCAGTCAAAATATTCATTTTAAATGATTTTTCTGCACCAGAGGGTATTGGGAGAAAAAAAAGTCCCAAAACTGGTCATTCAAGATTTTCAGAGAATGACTATTTCTCTCTGCTTATGATTTAAAAGAAAAATCTCAAAGGGAGAAACACTTCTGTTCTTGAAGTTCCAAATAGCTGAGACTTCGAAGCTCATTCTGTCCTCGGGCTTCTGAAAGCCTACATCCACTGGAAACTTGTGTAAAAAAGAAAAAGGACAGAACTCTAATTTGTATCAGTGTTAAGTACTTTGATATATTACCTTGGAATCACATTTCCTTTTTAAAGGAGAAACGTCAAAGAGAAATCAAATAGGCACCTTAAAGAAGGGGTTATTAAGAAAAAAATAAAATAAAAGAGAGTGAGTTAGAGCAGACCAAAACTGCTGCGGGGCCTTCCATTTGTATTCCAGTGGATTCCTTAAAGGAGCCTTTGTGAACAGATGACTGACAGAGATTTGCATTTAATTTCCTTGGAGGCACAGAAAATCCTAAACCATCAGTTATTTTAGGGCAAAGTGATTGATCAATTAATAATTGAATTCACAAAGACAAGATGTAATCTTAGTTCATTGGAATACTTGATGAACAGTCAAAATATATATTTTTTCCAACAGATTTTTAAATGCCATTGACAATGATTCACACTGTGCCAGGCTAAAGGGCTTTGGCAAGGATATTCCAGTGAGCAGTTAGCTATCAGAGTGTGACAGCCGGAACAGCCGCCATCCTCTTTTGACACAAAAACGTTTTGACATAAAGAGATAATCTGCATTATCTAGAGGTGTGAAGAGATAACAAAATGATGGCATTCATAAACAGTCACAGGGGAGTTGAGAGCAATTGCATGTGTTGATTCTGCAGGACCCTTACCAGGAGTGCTGCCTTCCTCCTCACCCTTGAGGGTAAAGGACACAGCAGTTTGCAAACAAGACTTTCATAGCTGGCAACAGCTAGGTGAGGTGCCTTAATGAGGCTCATCCTTAGGAGATGTTTTGTTGAAAGTACCACCACACAAAGATCACCTTTTCTCTTTGGCCTTTTCTTCCATTATTTACACTCCCTTAGGCCGCAGGTTTTATTCCTGGTTTCTCTTAATTTGGCTTATTTTCTTTTTCTTTATTTCTTTTCTTTTCCTTTTATTTTCTCATTCCTTTGCTTAAGATTTATAAATATCAGGGGTAAGTGGTCTCCTTTATTTTCCTTGAGACATTCAAGGAGCTTCCATATTTTTCTTATCAACCACAGTGCTAATCTCAAACCTCCAGTTTAGCTGAGGGGCCCTATTGGAAGCAGTCAAGCTGCTGAATACTACTAGTAACACGCCAACATTCTTTTACTTCCATGAAGATCCCTTGATGACCATCCCCACCACCATGAATCCATCATCTTTAAACTCTGTTCTGCTTTCTGGTACTGTGATGAATTTAAACAACATTTAAAACTTGTGCATCATCTGAGGTTTTATACAGGTTCAGTAACTCATTTTTATTAAATTGTGAAGGAAAAATATTTTGTTGTTGTTCAGTCGCTAAGTTGTGTCTGACTCTTTGTGACTGCAGCACACCAGGCTTCCCTGTCCTTCACTGTTTCTCCGAGTTTGCTCAAACTCATGTCCATTGAGTCAGTGATGCCATCCAACCATCTCATCCTCTGCTGCCCCCTTTGCCTTTTGCCTTCAATCATCCCAGCACTGCAGTCTTTTCCTATGAGTCAGCTCTTTGACTTCATTAAGCTTACTTTCTAATGTGAGGAAGTGGCAAAATCCACATGAACAGAAGTATAAAAATGAATGCCAATGTAAATTGTTGTGAATAACTTGTAAAAATAGGTCAAAAAAACATGGTGGGGGAATCCTCTCTGGAAATTATAACATTTACCCTGAGAGAAAATAGCACCCAAGCCTAGCCTGGTCTTTTAATATTATAAATGTTTATGTCTAAAATATGGTTCTTTGAAAACCATCCCAGATCTGAATTACACAATTTATAAGACACTTTAGTAATCATTTATGCCTCTGAAAAGGCCGTCTTTTTATATGCTACTTTAACTTAATGATTGGAGCCCAACAAACTTGCAGCTGAGATCACCTAACTGAGATGCATATTTTGTAGCCATTCCTTCAATGAGTCTACAGAATAATTTGTACTGACTGCAGAGAATTTATAATATACAATCCATCAAACATCTTATCCAAGCATAAATGGAAATATAAGTTTTGTATGGTTTCAGACACATTTTCTATTATGACATAATAAAATCCCCCATGAAGGAGACCACCAATTTTTATGGATTCTGATTTTTTTAAGAATTTCTTCAGCCTAAAAGGGAAAAAATGATCATAGAATAGCATGAAAAATATTTAGTTTTGAAGAAAGGAGAACAAATACAAGTCTCTAAGCTACATTCATTAAAAAAAAATACATATAGAACTACGGCACAGAATAATTATCTTACGGTTACTTCAATTCTAAAGTAAAATGATGTGAAAGAAAAAAAGAAAGTAGATCTCAAAGTTACTTGAAGGGAAAAAGTTACTTGCACTGGAAGGGAAAATAGTCATTTATACTCCACTCATATGCTGATGGCAAAGTAGGCTTGAGAACATTGGAGGGGCAATGCTGGGAACAGTTGCAGATCACACAGGTGGATTAGTGGTTTGATCACACTAGACTGAGTTTACTCATTGTCTTCTCTGTCATCTTCATCTTAAATAGAAACAAACTGCAACTTTGAGGATCTTCATCAGCATACATTTGTGAAGGCCCCAGAGTATAAAAGTCTTTAAGCAGTCCTGGTCTCTCTTCACTGAGCCCCTATGGAAGGCAAGTTAAGGAATACTCTTGCCCCTGGAAGAGTGGAAGTGTGTAAGAAAAATATTATTTATTTTTACTATTTTTCAACATAATATTAGGCTTCGTTCATGGCTCAGTGGTAAAGGATCCACCTGCAATGCAGGAGATGTAGGTTGGGCAGATCCCCTGGAGAAGGAAAAGACAACCACACCAGTATTCTTGGCTGGGAAATCCCTTGGACAAAGGAACCTGGTGGGCTACAGTCCATGGGGTCGCAAAGGGATTGGATATGACTCAGCGACTAAACAACAGCGACATGTATGGAAACAACTGATTTACTGAGCAAAGTGCTAAAGGCTTGTTACTGTGACTGATGACAGGCAAAAGAGCCCTGGGAAACTAATCCTGTTCTCATCAGGTGAGGTGCTGTTAGCAGAGCCTGAAGGAGGCCGTGTGTTTGAGGCCGTGTGTGATCAAACCACAAACCAAGCAGGGCCTAGGCACGTCGCGTCTGTTACCAGTCAGCCTCTTCATACAGAACCCTTCATGTGAGCGAAAGCGGTGACTAAATCCATGTTTACATGTGGACACTGAAACTCTTAGCCTCATCTTACTCCCGAGTTTCGATTTTGGTTTTCCTGTTACAAGTCCACGCTGTGCCAATACAGAGAAAGATAAAAGAAATGCATTTTTTGTGAGTCAGTCAGATGGAGAAAAAGGAGGAAATAGAGATTATCAAAGTGAAAACTAGGACCAGCTCATAATTTTAATTTCTGTTTGGCACAGTTTAATTTAACAACCCTATTTCTGAATAGCTGAAATATTTTTAAATGCTAATATATTGTTAGAATATCAATTAAATAAAAGGCTTAAATGCGTTCTTCCATCTTTTTGTTTGTTTCATTTTATTTCTCAATCTTGAGAAACTCTGTTGCTTTTCTTATATAGAAAGAACCTCAAGTTTCCTAAGCAAATTGTCCCACATTTTGGGACAAGTACAGTTTCACTCACTTGATATTTACTGATCAGATATGTAAGTGTGCTGGAAGGCTAGTTTGTGGTTGGTTCTAGGTTTATTCTGCAAATTAGGAAATTAAGCACCAAATATTATTCCTCTGGTCATTACAAGTGCAGTGTTTCTGTGATCTCCCTGAAGAATAGAAGAAAGAAAGGAAAGAAAAAGGAAGAAATGAAAGAAAGGACGGGAAGGAAAAGAAAAATACTAAAAAATAATTATACAATGAAGAGTTTACTATTTTCTGCTTAGGTTTTTTTTTTTTTCCCAAGAACATAATGATTAATTAAATCTAGTCATCACCTGGTAACTGCTAACTCTAGGCTTGCTCAAGAAAGCAAATGCTAAAGTTACCAAAGCATCTGGAAATCAGGATCTTAACACTGAAAACTGTGTCATATGTGTAGAAAATATATTAGTTGGCCAAGGGCAGAATACATGCAGGGTGCTGAGAATTAAAATGAACCTGTTAGTTCCTCAGTCGTGTCCGACTGTTTGCAACCCCATGAACTGTAGCTTGGCAGGCTCCTTTGTCCATGGAATTCTCCAGGCAAGAATACTGGAGTGGAATATATCTCCAGGGGATCTTCCCACCCATCCCTGATGGAACCTGGGTCTCTTAAGCCTCCTGCATAAGAAGGTGGGTTCTTTACCACTAGTGCCACCTGCGAAGCCCATGCATACTCTTTCTGTCTCAAAACAAAACCTGTATTTCTGCCTCTAGATACTTCCCAAGTGTGCATGGAAGCTGTTTCCGTTAATTCTCCAAAGCACAGCGAAAATAAGGCTGGACTAAACAGAAATATTTGAATGATGATGTGAAAATAACACAAGATCACTACAGTGATTTTCATCTTTGTGGTTATCTCCTTTCTTATTCTTCCTCTTTTTTTTTTTTTTTTTTTTCCTATTGGCCATGTGATGTGGCTTGTGAGATTTTAGTTTCCTGACCAGGGATCAAACCCATGCCCTCTGCATTAGGAGAGTGGAGTCTCAACCACAGGACCACCAGTTAACTCCTCTCTGATCCTTTCTTTCAGTCTTTTTGATTAGGCTAGTGTTTTTCCAAATTTTATTCATTCCTTTAAGCTACAGCAACTTTAAACACATAATGCATTTTTAGCAAACACCCTCCCAGGGAGAAAATTTGAACTCAGGGAGATCTTTGAGTCAGGGTAAGTAAAGACAGGTTTTTTAAGTTGGATCTCCCAGGGAAGCAGCAGGGAGGTGAAATCATAATAATTCTTTGAAAATGAGGCTTTCTAACGGCACCAGCTCCACGTTGCCTCCTAGATACCAGGAATGTCAGGCTGTTCTTCAAGACTGCTGCTGAGCTAGCAGTGGAGGTTGAGGTTAAGGCAAGTTAATTGCCCCAAAGCTCCTATTCTTAATGAGACTCAGTTCCTTGCTGGAATAAATGTTCTCAGGTTGTTACTTACCTTAGTTAATTTCTAGAGTTCTGAAAAAGTTGATTCAGGGATTGTTTGGGGTTTTTTTTTTTTGGCATTTATTGTTGCTTTTATGGACGCATGAATTTTCAGAGGGCTTCCCTGATGGCTCAGTGGTAAAGAATCCACCTGTCAATGCAGGAGATGCAAGTTTGATCCCTGGGTGGGGAAGATCCCCTGGAGGAGGAAATGGCAATCAACTCCAGTATTTTTGCCTGGAGAATCCCCATGGGTAGTGAAGCCTGGAGGGCTACAGTCCTTGGGGTCGCAGAAGAGTTGGACATGGCTGAAGCGACTGAACAACACTTTTCCTGATAATACCCAATTTGCTTTTTTGAAGTTATTATTAAAATGATTTTTGATATATCTTTTTTGCTCCATCAATTATTGTAAACTTTCAGTGAGTTGGAATGTATTTTTACATTTCTACATGTTTGGTATTCTCCCGGGGTAATTCACTGTTAGCAAGTTTCAATCTGATTTTTGCTTATTAGAAAGACATTTTATTGCTTTTTTTTTTTTTTTAATTTTGTATTTGGCTGTGCAGGGATGTTAGTTGTGGCAAGCAGGATTCAGCTTCCTGACCTCGGATCACACCCGGGTCTCCCATACTGGAAACATGGAGTTTTAGACACTGGTCCACCAGGGAAGATCCTAGCAAACTTATTAAAGAAAACAAAAGAAAAATCTCAACAGCACTGTCCATTGGTTAGGATTTCTTAGTGACATTAGAAGGACATGTGAATGTTATCAACCTTCAAATGTAGGTCCTATGTAAGTAAACCCAATAATAGTATACACTGAATGAACCCTGACAGAATCTAGTGACTTTTCTGTCAAGGAAAGTTTTGGATTTTGTGAAAAGGAGCTGAAATTAATGTGGTATGTTAGGTAAAAAAGGTAAGGATTTGTCACTCAGTTTCTCTCCTCATTATGGTTACTCCTAATAATAGATTTATTTCCCAGTGTTTGAACCAAAATAATGGTATTTGAGACGGACCACGCAGAAGCATGGGCGTGAGGAGCTACCCCACGCCCGAGGTCAGGGGCGGCGGCCGAGAGGAGCTACCTCACCCGCAAGGAGCGGCGGCTGCGCGGGGAGGGCCAAGAGGAGCTACTCCACGTTCAAGGTCAGGAGGGGCAGGCATGAGGAGATACCCCTCGTCCAAGGTAAGGAGCAATGGCTGCGCTTTGCTGGAGCAGCCGTGAAGAGATGCCCCACGTCCAAGGTAAGAGAAACCTAAGTAAGACAGTAGGTGTTACGAGAGGGCATCAGAGGACAGACACACTGAAACCATAACCACAGAAAACTAGCCAATCTGATCACAGGACCACAGCCTTGTCTAACTCAGTGAAACTAAGCCATGCCCTGTGGGGCCACCCAAGACAGTCGGGTCATGGTGGAGAGGTCTGACAGAATGTGGTCCACTGGAGAAGGGAATGGCAAACCACTTCACTATTCTTGCCTTGAGAACCCCATGAACAGTAAGAAAAGGCAAGATGATAGGACACTGAAAGAGGAACTCCCCAGGTTGGTAGATGCCCAGTGTGCTACTGGAGATCAGTGGAGAAACAACTTCAGAAAGAATGAAGGGATGGAGCCAAAGCAAAAACAACACCCAGTTGTGGATGGGACTGGTGATAGAAGCAAGGGTTGATGCTGTAAAGAGCAATATTGCATAGGAACCTGGAATGCTAGGTCCATGAATCAAGGCAAATTGGAAGTGCTCAAACAGGAGATGGCAAGAGTGAATGTCAACATTCTAGGAATCAGCGAACTAAAATGGACTGGAATGGGTGAGTTTAACTCAGATGAACATTATATCTACTACTGTGGGCAAGAAGAACTTACAAGAGATGGAGTAGCCATCATGGTCAACAAAAGAGTCCAAAATGCAGTACTTGGATGCAATCTCAAAAATGACAGAATGATCTCTGTTCGCTTCAAAGGCAAACCATTCAGTATCATGGTAATCCAAGCCTATGCCCCAACCAGTAACGCTAAAGAAGCTGAAGTTGAATGGTTCTATGAAGACCTACGAGACCTTTTAGAACTAACACCCAAAAAAGACGTCCTTTTCATTATAGGGAACTGGAATGCAAAAGTAGGAAGTCAAGAAACACCTGGAGTAACAGACAAATTTGGCCTTGGAGTACAGAATAAAGCAGGGTGAAGGCTAATAGAGTTTTGCCAAGGGAACACACTGGTCATAGCAAACACCCTCTTCCAACAACACAAGGGAAGACTCTACACATGGACATCACCAGATGGTCAACACTGAAATCAGATTGATTATATTCTTTTCAGCCCAAAATGGAGAAGCTCTATACAATCAGCAAAAACAAGACCAGGAGCTGACTGTGGCTCAGATCATGAACTCCTTATTGCCAAATTCAGACTTAAATTGAAGAAAGTAGGGAAAACCACTAGACCATTCAGGTATGACCTAAATCAAATCCCTTAAAGTTATACAGTGGAAGTGAGAAATAGATTTAAGGGACTAGATCTGATGGACAGAATACCTGATGAACTATGGACAAAGGTTTGTGACATTGTACAGGTGACAGGGATCAAGACCATCCCCAAGGAAATTAAATGCAAAAAGGCAAAGTGGCTCACTGAGGAGGCCTTACAAATAGCTGTGAAAAGAAGACAAGTGAAAAGCAAAGGAGAAAAGGAAAGATATTCCCATTTGAATGCAGAGTTCCAAAGAAGAGCAAGGAGAGATAAGAAAGCCTTCCTCAGTGCAAAGAAATAGAGAAAAACAACAGAATAGGAAAGACTAGAGATCTCTTCAAGAAAATTAGAGATACCAAGGGAACATTTCATGCAAAGATGGGTTGATAAAGGACAAAAATGCTATGGACCTAACAGAAGCAGAAGATATTAAGAAGAGGTGGCAAGAATACACAGAAGAACTGTACAAAAAAGATCTTCATGACCCAGATAATCACAATGGTGTAGTCACTCACTTAGAGCCAGACATCCTGGAATGTGAAGTCAGGTGGGCCTTAGAAAGCATCACTATGAACAAAGCTAGTGGAGGTGATGGAATTCCAGTTGAGCTATTTCAAATCCTAAAAGATGATACTGTGAAAGTGCTGCACTCAATATGCCAGAAAATTTAGAAAACTCAGCAGTGGCCACAGGACTGGAAAATGTCAGTTTTCATTCCAATCCCAAACAAAGGCAATCCCAAAGAATGCTCGAACTACCGCACAATTGAACTCATCTCACACGCTAGTAAAGTAATGCGCAAAATTCTCCAAACCAGGCTTCAGCAATACGTGAAATGTGAACTTCCAGATGTTTTAGCTGGTTTTAGAAAAGGCAGAGGAACCAGAGATCAAATTGCCAACATCCGCTGGATCATGGAAAAAGCAAGAGAGTTCCAGAAAAGCATCTATTTCTGCTTTATTGACTACGCCAAAGCCTTTGACTGTGTGGATCACAATAAACTGTGGAAAATTCTAAAGAGATGGGAATACCAGACCACCTGACCTGCCTCTTGAGAAACCTGTGTGTAGGTCAGGAAGGAACACTTAGAACTGGACATAAACCAACAGACTGGTTCCAAATAGGAAAAGGAGTACATCAAGGCTGTATATTGTCACCCTGCTTATTTAACTTATATACAGAGTACATCATGAGAAACGCTGGGCTGGAAGAAGCACAAGCTGGGATCAAGACTGCCAGGAGAAATATCAATAACCTCAGGTATGCAGATGACACCACCCTTATGGCAGAAAGTGAAGAGGAACTAAAAAGCCTCTTGATGAACGTGAAAGAGGAGAGTGAAAAAGTTGGCTAAAAGCTCAACATTCAGAAAACTAAGATCATGGCATCTGGTCCCATCATTTCATGGGAAATAGATGGGGAGAGAGTGGAAACAGTGTCCGACTTTATTTTTCTGGGCTCCAGAATCACTGCAGATGTTGACTGCAGCCATGAAATTAAAAGACTCTTACTCCTTGGAAGGAAAGTTATGACCAACGTAGATAGCCTATTAAAAAGCAGAGACATTACTTTGTCAACAAAGGTCTGTCTATTCAAGGCTATGGTTTTTCCAGTAGTCATGTATGGATGTGAGAGTTGTACTGTGAAAAAAGCTGAGCACCGAAAAAGTGATGCTTTTGAACTGTGGTGTTGGAGAAGACTCTTGAGAGTCCCTTGGACTGCAAGGAGATCCAACCAGTCCATCCTAAAGGAGATAAGTCTTGGGTGTTCATTGGAAGGACTGATGCTGAAGCTGAAACTCCAATACTTTGGCCACCTCATGCGAAGAGCTGACTCATTGGAAAAGACCCTGATGCTAGGAGGGATTGGGGGCAGGAGGAGATGGGGACGACAGAGGATGAGATGGGGGGATGGCATCACCGACTTGATGGACATGAGTTTGAGTAAACTCCGGCAGTTGGTGATGGACAGGGAGGCCTGGCATGCTGCGATTCATGTGGTCGCAAAGAGTCGGACGCAACTGAGCGACTGAAGTGAACTGAGCTCAGTGAAATTCTAAGTATAAAATGTTTGAACTAGTAGAAATAAAGATAGTGCATAATTTAAAATAATATTTGTCACACTTCTGAAAATATAGCTGTTCCACTCAATTTTGATTTTGCTAATTTTCTATACTCATAGCAATATTTTAAAAATAACTTTATAATTCAGATAGCTCACAATAAAGAATAACTTCTTTCCATTATGATCATATATACTTACTTTATTTATATATGTGTATAGCCTTAGAATATTTTTTTAAAAACTCAGTAGTCTCATGTATTATTTTATTCTAGTCAGCATTTCTCTATAACATTCATCTGTAGATGAATTATTAATGTACGTGAAGAAGTAGACAAAGTCTATTTGCAAAGATCGACTATGCAGAGTGACTTACGAGCTCCCGATCAATAGGAGGGAGGCCTCAGTGAGTGTCCTGATGTCTGGGGAAGGAGGAGATTGACAGACACCTGGGGATAAATAGTGAACAGTGGCAAAAAACACAGAGTCACTGGTCTTTCCTGGAGAAGGAGAGTCTCAGAGAAATGGCATCTGAAGAAAAGCCTTTAGGGTTTAACCCTCTCAGACTCCTCACAGGTAGTTTCCTTACTGGGGTGGCTTGATTCCAGACCAAGATAAAAATAAAACAGGATGAACAACTTTAAAAAAAATATATTTAATTTCTGTATTTTAATTTTTTTAATTAGGGTATAGATGAAACTTACAGTTGCTTTACAATATTGTGTTAGTCTCTGCTGTATAACATGGTGAATCAGCTATATGGACACGTATGCCCCCTCCTGCGTGGACCTCCCTCCCTAGCCCACCCTCATCCCACCCCATCTGGGTCATCACAGAGGCTGAGCTGAGCTCCTTGCACTGTTCAGCAGCTTCTTACTAGCTGTCTGTTTTACACATATGTGTATATGTGTATATATGTCCAACCTAATCTCCCAGTTCATCCCACGTTCCCTTCCTCACCTTGTGTCCACACGTCTGTTCTCTACATCTGTGATTCTATTCCTGCCCTGCAAATAGGCTCATCTGTACCACTTTTCTAGACTTCATACAACTTTTCATAATTCTCCTAGAGAGATAGAGTACATGTTGTTTTTCTATAGTAAAACCGAAGGTACTTATTTGAAATTCAAAATAACAGTTAAATCTACATTTAGTAATGTGTTAAGTAGGAAGTCTTTCTTTTGAGATATTCCTTTCAATAAAATATGAAGTTAAAGTTGCCTTCAACACAAGGTTTATTTTTGTGAGTTTTATTTTTCAGTACATGATAATAAAAGGTCAGTCTTTTAAAAATCTCCCTAAATATTTTCTGCCTGTCCATTCTCTCAAATGGATTACTGTCATTTGTTTCCCTGTTTTGTAAACATGTAACATCTGCCTTACCACTGTCCTGAAGGTGTCTTCCCTTTCTCTCTCCTAAATCATATCTATCCTACTAATTTTTTAGTCCTTTGTGCTCCATAAAACTGCTTTATTTCCCATCGAACCTTGCCCCTCCATTCATTTGATTTTCTATGCTCATGATTTTGTGAGTCAACAGAAATCTCCAATTATCACAATGACATACACAAGATCATGTCCCTCTCCTCAAACACCAACCATTCATCTGTACTCCCATCACCATGAGTGTGTTCAGTCATGTATGACTCTTCACGGCTCCACGGGTGGTAACCTGCCAGGCTCCTCTGTCCATGGGATTCTACAGGCAAGAATACTAAAGTGGGTAGCTATTCCCTTCTCCAGGGGATCTTCCTAACCCAGGCATTGAACCCAGGTCTTCTGCATTACAAATGGATTTTTTACCATCTGAGCCACAAGGAAACATTAACAAGTACCATTAATGGAGAGCAATGAGCTATTGATACATGTAAAAACAGTGGTGAAAGCCGAAGTAAGTATTATGGTGGTGGTGGTGCTGTCATGTCTGATTCTTTGGACGCCATTGACTATAACCCACCAGGCTCCTCTGTCTATGGGAGTCTCCAGGCAAGAACATTGGAGTGGGTTGCCATTTCCTCCTCCAAGGGATCTTCCCAACTCAGGGATCAAACCCACATTGCTTGTGTCTCCCACCTTGGCAGGTATATTCTTTACCACTGCACCACCTGGGAAGCCCAAGTAAGTATTGAAAGTGAAAGTGAAAGTCACTCAGTTGTGTTCGACTCTTTGAGACCCCATGGACTACAGTCCATGGAATTCTTCAGGCCAGAATACTTTAGTGGGTAGTCTTTCCCATCTCCATGGGATCTTCCCAACCCAGGGATCGAACCCAGGTCTCTTGCATTGCAGGCAGATTCTTTACCAGCTGAGCCACAAGGGAAGCCCAAGAATACTGGAGTGGGTAGCCTATCCCTTCTCCAGTGAACCTTCCTGACCCAGAAATGGAACCGGGGTCTCCTGCATTGCAGGCGGATTCTTTACCAACTGAGCTATCAGGGAAGCCCAATAAGTGTTGGATTGGCCAAAAAGTTCATTTGGGTTTTTCCAAAAGATGTTACCAAAAACATGAACAAGCTTCTTAGCCAGCCCAACATGTTGACTAAAAGAAAAGAGACACAAGAGGGGACATAGTCTATCGTTTCATCTATACAAAACTCTAGACAAATGCAAGCTAATCTACAGTGTCAGAGCAGATCAATAGTTGTGTGGGGAGGGAAGGAAAAAAGGATGGGGCCAGTAAGAGGGATCATGAATGAAAATTTAGTTATCTCTCCCAGAAGCTGCCCAAAGGAGTCAAGGATAAGCTTAGGTCATCTTAGCATTACATGATTCTCTGGTGTTTCCTGAAATACCTGAAGGTCTCTAAGGACTGACCTAAGCTCTCAGTGAGTGTTTCCAGCAGAAAAGCAAGTTCATGCTTAGTTTTCAGACAAGAAGTGAAATCCCAAGGTCATATATGGTGTCCCTGGAAAGAGGATGTTCACAGCTGTGGGAGTTTCTTAAGCATCAGCTACATCAGTTCAGGAGTACAGGTTGATATGTGCTCCAAAATGACCTCCTACCTGGCTGGCAGACCTTCGGGTCCCCAGTTCAGTTTGAATAACTGAATCCTTGTTCCTGAAGGTACGGCTTAGAGTAGTTCTCCTATCTGTCTTATTAGTTCAAGTCATTAGCTATTTTTCATGTCTGGAAAATGACTGAGGATGGTACTGTGGAAGATACCCACAGTATGGGTGGACATTTGCATGGGAGATACAGGAGCTGGGAGCATCCCTGACTGCTTCTGATGGATTCATTTCCATGTTAAGGAGACTATTCAAACTGTAGGCTTAGTCATCTTTCAGGGGATGGTAGACCCAGTAGTCAGTTAAATGTAAGGTGCTGGTCACAGTTTGGGAGAACTGTCCAGGATGTTTTCTTTTGGAGGAAGGCTATAGGCAATATTGTTTTGAAAAATAAAGTTGGTTTATGGCTCTTCTTTCCCTGTACATCATGGGGTCTAAGATTTTCCTTCTTCAGGTGTCTGGACCTCATTGTTACTTTTTCCCTTCACTGTCACAAATTGACTGTGACACATTCTGAAAGATTGGTGTTGGATAAGACTCTTGAGAGTCCCTTGGACTGCAAGGAGATCCAACCAGTGCATCCTAAAGAAGATCAGTCCTGGGTGTTCATTGGAAGAACTGATAGTGAAGCTGAAGCTCCAATACTTCGGCCACCTCATGTGAAGAGTTGACTCATTGGAAAAGATGCTGATGCTGGGAGGGATTGGGTGCAGGAGGAGAAGGGGACGACAGAGGATGAGATGGCTGGATGGCATCACCAACTCGATGGACATGAGTTTGAGTAAACTCTGGGAGTTGGTGATGGACAGGGAGGCCTGGCATGCTGCAATTCATGGGGTCGCAAAGAGTCAGACATGACTGAGCAACTGGACTGATTCTGGAAGATAACCTTAATGCTAATGAAATGTTAAAGTCTTTCTTTTTCATAAGGATATCGATGGTTTACTGGACAAGGGAACCTCATAAAAAGGGTCCTGGACGAACACCCCACCATGTGCAGCGGATGGTGGACAGGACATAGCAGAAGTCTTCACTACTAAGGGGAGAAGGAGGCTACCGTTAATGGCGGGAATTGACATCAGGTGAGCTTGCCAGTTACCAGGGCCAATTACACCTTATAACTAAGAGTCTTGGATAATTATGTGAGTAAAGCAGACTGGCCAAACAAGGGATGGCCATAGGTGCTCGCCTGTGCTACCACTCCCTTCATTAGCCCCTGGAATCCAATATGATTTAATAGATCTCTGAATCAGTAACCATTTTTCTCTAGCTTTTTGTTTAGAAGTAACCAATGATTAACATGTACTGCCCTTTAAAGATAGAATTTGCTACTATATAGCTCAAGCTTCCCTCTTAGCTCAGTTGGTAAAGAATCCACCTGCAATGCAGGAGACCCCGGTTCCATTCCTGGGTTGGAAAGATCCCCTGGAGAAGGGAAAGGCTACCCAATCTGGTATTCTGGACTGGAGAATTCCATGGACTGTACAGTCCATGGGGTCACAAAGAGTCAGACACGACTGAGCAACTTCACTCTGTAGCTCAGGGAACCGACTCATTGCTCTGTGGTGACCTAAATAGGAGGGAGATCCAACAAAGAGGGGATATATATGTATGGTTGGTTCACAGTAGAAATTGTTGTTGATTCACAGTAGAAATTGTTGATTCACAGTAAAAATTGTACAGTAGAAATTAACAAAACATTGTAAAGCAACTATACTCCAATAAAAATTAAATTTAAAAAACGGATTTTCCTCACCTCCCATGCAGGCTGGATGGACACCTGTGTGTGTGTGGCTGAGTCCTTCACTGTTCACCTGGACCTATCAAACATTGTTACTGGCTGTACACTGATACAAAGCAAGAACCGAGAAAATAAATAAAAGCACAGAAAAAAGAGAAAAAAATAGAATTTGCTTATCCAACAAGAAATGAAATTGTTCTCATCATTATTAATAATTTAGCAAACTGTGTGTCTCTGACTGATCATGAATATCCCTAGTTTATTTTTTTGAGATACATCTTTATTGTGTCAATTCAATTTGATTTAACTCCATACAAGTCAGTGTAATCAAATAAGCATTTTTAAAGCAATCAAGTCATGTCTCTTTATTGTTAGAACAGAAATTATTCAGTTAGCTCTTTATTACCATGTTCTTGATGTTGAGGGTAGGTTGTACATATTAAAAATAACAGGGTAAGAATATAAAACAAAGTATATAATAGATCCTGTAGACCAGTTTATAAAAGTTATAAAACTGTAGTGAGGATAAACTTATTTTATTGATATCATTATCTAGAAAAATCTTGGTAGCAATTTGAATTCTGGACTATCATTTTAAGAGACTGTATAGCTTCAATTGAAAGAGGTAACCTATAATCTCCAAGATACATTCTAATATATCTTTCTTTTAAGCAAGCTAACTTTCTATCAATGTATCTGTCTCTACTCCATCTGTATACTGATAATGCCCATTTATCAATTTTAATTTTCTGATTAAAACTGTATATAGATAAACCAATTTAATTATTCTTAATCTAAAGTATAATGCACAGTATAAAAGGGGTGCTAATATAAATATAGATTGATTGTCTGCACATCTAGGAACTATTCTGAAAGTTGTTAAAAAATAACTTATAAAATGTGCAATAATGGGCCAAATGAGTCTGAATCTAACTTTTATGTCCATTCTGCACAAGGAAAGAAGTTTTCCATTCTTTGTAATTTGGCAGTTTGCAGGCCTGGCCTAGGTTTTCCTAAAAACAATAAGCCATGCTTACCAAAACATTATAAGTCTTCTTGAATGTTTTCATCATCTGGCAAGAATATAAAGAACATTCTGCCAAAAATAAAGTGACACCAGACAGAGAGACACGTCAGTTATTGAAATGCGCTTTTTCCTAGAGTGTGTTTGCCATATGGGGCAATTTTAAGCTTTAGGTTAAGTCCTGAAGGTTCTGAAATGAGAAGAAAAGTTTAGACCCATCCTAAGTGATAATTATAGGGCTTCTGTAGTGGCTCAGTGTTAAAGAATCCAATGCAGGAAATGCAGTTTCAATCCCTTGGTCAGGAAGACCCCCTGGAGAAGGAAATGGCAAACCACTTCAGTATTCTTGCCTGGGAAATCCCATGGACAGAGGAGCCTGGTGGACTACAGTCCATGGGTCCACAGCCAGTAACACATGACTTAGCGACTGAACAAGAACAACAAAGTGATAAGTATAATAGTAAAGGTTCCTGAATGTAAGGCCTGTGGGGTAGGGAGCTTGAAATACACATCCTGCTCAGAGGGGCACTGAGAAAATCATCAAAACACAGTGATGAACAGAAGGATAACCCCAGTGGTAATAAAATGAAAAGAAGGGAACGGAAGGGGTGGGAGGCAGGGAGGAGGGCCAGGAGGAAAGCCGTGTGTGCCTGAGAAGCTGAAGGGAAGGCAGCCCGGTCTCTTAGGTGTTTGACAAATGAATGGAATCCTCTCAAGTGGATTTTTAAAACTCAGACCAGTGATTTAACTTAAAACAGTTCTGACTTCCTAGTGAGCCCAGGCCACTGAGAAAAAATCAATTATGGTTTCTCTCTGGAGAAATCCATTTTAATTCAAAGAATTCTCACACCTCAAAGAATCATGAGAAACTTCCTGTTCAAAAACTGACAAAGTATACAAGGAAAGAAGCCACCATATGTAAATACCAGTAGAAACAACAAAACAGAGTAAGACTCACAAAGCCTGTGTCGATGAGAATCACTGGACACCAGGAAGACACTGGAGATAACTGACGTGTTCCACAAATAAACTCAAGGAGTAAATATATTCAAATAATGTTTTCTAGATATAAAATATTTAGAGCTAAGAATAAAACATTTTAAGATAAAAAAGTCCGTCTTCAGGCTTCCCTGGTGGCTCAGTGGTAGAGAATGTGCCTACCCATGTAGGAGACACGGCTTCCACCCAGTCCCGGAAGATCCCACGTGCCTTGCAGCAGCTAAGCCCATGTGCCACAACCACGCAGCCTGTGCTCGAGAGCCGGGGGCCCACACACCCTAGAGCCTGTGGTCCATGGCAAGAGAAGCCACCGCAATAAGAAGCACTGCAACTGGAGAGTAACTCCCACTCACCACAGCTAGAGAAAAGCCCACGCAGCAATGAAGACCAACGCAGCCATACATAAACAAACAACAACAAAAAAAGATTGTCAAATTGTGTGTCAAATAAGTGCTTCTATGTTATGAAAATTGATTCACATGGATGCACTGAGACAGAAAAGACAGACACGTGGCGTTGGTTCTGGGGCCAGCCACAGCAGAGGCTGACGATGGAGTCGGTAAATCACTCCCAAAGGCTAGAAAATACTAAGACATTTCCCGTTGCAGTTTGGAATAATAGGTCATCTTACTGCCTAACAGGCTTCCCTCATAGCTCAGTTGGTAAAGAATCCGCCTGCAGTGCAGGAGACCCCAGTTTGATTCCTGGGTCAGGAAGATCCCCTGGAAAAGGGATAGGCTACCCATTCCAGTATTCTTGGGCTTCCCTTGTGACTCAGCTGGTAAAGAATCTGCCTCCAATGCAGGAGACCTGGGTTCGATCCCTGGGTTGGGAAGATCCCCTGGAGAAGGGAAAGGCTACCCACTCCAGAATTGTGGCCTGGAGAATCCCTTGGGCTGTATAGTCCATGGGGTCACGAAGAGTCAAACACAACTGAGTGACTTTCACTTACTACCTAAGAGCAATATGATGGACCCATTTGTTCCCTCCAGCAACTTGGGGAAATAAGTAATGAACATGTGGATTGGCTGTGGATATCTCCTGGCAAAATGTTAAAAGTGTAATTCATTTAATGGGCCTACATATTATAAGACAAAGGAGGAGAGAGACCAACTACCAACAAGCTCTTCCATTTGCTAACCAAATGTAAAGGAAATAGGAAAATAATGACTTATTGGGTTGGGTGATGAAAAAAAAAAATAAACTCTTTCTCATCTTCAGTTACTCCACCAGCAGCAGATTCTCAAAGTAAAGTAGAACCTGGACATATAGATCAAATAAAATGTTCCATATGTGGCTCACAGATTCTTTTCTAAGAATCTTGGAAGATTTAAGCAGAACCTGGTTGACCTTCTCACTACATTAAAGGATGACTCAAACTCTTCAGGGTCTCATCTACACAGACCACCCAGGACAAGGGTAGTAGTTCCAGGCCACCTATCTTGGAAAGAATTATGGATACCTCTTTGGGAGCATGATGTGGAGAGTGAATTCAACTCAGATTCATACAAAGCTGAAAAAGATTTTAGGTTTATTATACTGACAAATAGACCATCAGATTGGACTATTTGAGTGAAATAGTCAAACATCAGATTGGACTATTGGACTGAAAGAGACTGGGACACTTCAAAAAATGTTCTCGGGGTCACTGATATTTTTATAGCAATGAGTAAGCTGAATTATTTACCCAGATGCTAGCACTGATGGGAATTTTATAACATACAAAGAGGGATGGGTCAGAAGTCTGTGCCCTCTGGGATCCATGATTTAAGGTCTCAGGTAGCAGATTAAAATCTGAGATGAGTGGCTACTTTTCTGTACCAAAGAAAAATAATTTTTGACATTTCAAATATTAAGAGCATGCAACAGTTCCCTAAGAAGTACATGTTGTCAGCCCTTTGCTTAAAATGAAACATGAAAAGTATAGGCAGTTTTTACAAAAAATTTTAAGTAATATGAGCCATTTTTTAAATTCACATACTTGTCGCAGTGTTTTTAACTTCTCAAGGTCATAAAAAGATATAAAATTCTTGTCCAGTATTTTTGCTAATCTTGACAGTAATGGGAAGACCGAATATACTATTAAAAATGAATTAATATAAGAATTATAATGAGTAAAAATATACACATGAATGTGTGTGTGAGAAAGAGACAGAGTTGTCAGCATGTGAGCACAGGTAACCACGGCTTTTCTCCTTGTCTGTAAGTATCTAAGTTTCAGGTGGCTGAGTCTTATTTTCATCAAAAGAGGCAACAGGACACACCTTTTGTCAATGACCTGTAAAGTAAGTGTGCTGAGAAGGTCTCTATGAAACTTTTCACTTTGCTGATGTAAAGAGAGAGAGTTGTGTCTTCATGATTCCTCTTCATCCTGCCAAGAACATGCGCATAAGCCTAGAGAAGCAACAACCTTCTTGCCACTATAATGCAATAAACATGAGGAGAAAAGTCAAGGCAGCGAGTTGCATAAAGCAGAATGAGAAAGAGCCTGGTCTTCTGATGATCATATTGAGTATCTGAACCAGAACTAAGGCTGCCCAGCCTTTGGGTAATGATATGTGCGAGAAAAAAACAAAAAACAAAAAAAACACTGATGTGTTTATTCTACTTTGTCAGGTTTTCTATTACTTGCAGTTAAACACATTTCTTTCTTATACATGTATTTAGAGAGAAAATCATTGAGTATTGATTCTTGCTTTTATTCTTCAACCCAATGAAAGCAATGGTTGATTCAGGGAAAATGTAAAGCAGAAACAACATATCTTTTAGCCCCCCTTTCCTTCTTTTTCTATTTGCTTATTCATAGTGCAAAAGTATAAGTTTCCATTAGATCAGCTTATTCATTTAGGTCATCTATCTCTGCTCTGCTCTTTTAGTTTAAATCTTATCTCTGTTATGACCCAGTGGTGCCCAAATCAATCAATAGCAATGCTATTTTTTTCCCAGAATTCAATCTTTAAAAGAATTTTAATTCATATCTTTCCCCCTGCTTCTTTCAGCAAATTCTTTCCTTCATCTTTCTAATTTTCAAGACTTCCACTGAGGTACCATTCTATCTTACATCATTATCATCTGTTTCATAGACTATTGGACTTGACTTTTATCTATACTTTCTATCTCTGCTCTTGACTCCTGTGGTGGTGGTTTAGTCATGTCCTACTCTTTACAACCCCATGGACTGTGTAACCCACCACACTCCTCTGTTCATGGGATTATCCAGCCAGGGATACTGAAGTCAGTTGCCATTTCCTTCTCCAGGGGATCTTCCCGACCCAGGGATCGAACCCACATCTGCTGCATTGCAGGTAAATTCTTTACCGCTGAGTCATCACGGAAGCCCATCTTGACCCCTATACTATCATTTAAGAGTATGATACTTTTATAACATAAATCAAGTAACATTGTTACACTACCACAAGCCTCAGTAGGATTTCCCTTTGTGATAAAAGTAAATAAGCTCTAGTATCTTACATAATCTGACCCCAACAACCACTCATTCCCTGAGTCATTTTGCCCCATTAGGTCTCCCCACCATGTGTTCTTTAAACACACTGAGCTTATTGATTTTGTTGAGGAGGAATAAGTGAGGAAATGAGAGGAATTACTCCAATGGAGCACCCTTTTCATAGAAGCTTGAAGCCAAGGGAAAAGAAATTCCATGTTAAATCAGGAGGTTTTAAAGAGCATTAATGCAGTGGAATAATATATTTTGCCCCATGACACAATGTCCAGTAATAGCATTTTAGAGTTGAAATCAATATTAAATTGATTTAATACAATTACTCCAGGTTATCTAGTTCTCTACATTATATTGTTACTGAAACTAATAGACTTGATTTTAGAACTGTTTTGTATTTACTGAGAATTGAGGAGATAGAAGAGAATGCTAACATACAACCTTCTCTACCGGCAGTCACTGTTTATTCTTAGAATTTTGCTTTAGTATGATAGATATATTTGTTACAATTGATAAACTGATATTGATACATTATTATTAACTAAAGTCTGTATACAGTCTATAGTTTACATCAGGATTCACTCTGCAGTGTACAGTTTTATGGATTTTGAGAAATTCGTGACATTATCAAGACTTATATCTTCCTGTGCTTCATTTATTCATCCTTCCCACCTGTCCCCAAGTCTCTGGCATTCACTACTGTTTTTTGTGTCTCTATAGCTTTGCTCTTTCCAGAATGTTATATATTTGGAATCTCAGAGGTTGTGGCTTTTTCTTGCAATTTAATTTCCCTAAGCAATAGGCATTCAAATTTTCTCTGTATTTTTGTGGCATTATAGCTCATTCCTTTATTACTGAATAATATCTCATCACTTAAAAGTACCATAGTTTGTTTATCCAGTCATTTTTTTTAAGAGCATGTTGGTTGCATTCAGTTTGGGCCAAAATCTTACACATCACCAGCACTTGATATTTTGTTTTCTTTTTTATTTTTACCTTTTTTTTTTTTTTTTAAATTTTAGCCATTCTGTAGGATGTGAAGTGACAGCACGTTGTTCCAATTACCTAGTGATTGATAATGTTGGGCATCTTTTCATGTTTAATTAGTTGCCATCTATATATCTCTTTTTGTGAGGTGCCTTTTAAGGTATTTTACAGATTTTCAATTGGGTTAATTGTCTCTTATTGAGGTTTAAGAGTGCTTTGTATATAAGTCCTTTAACGGATAATGTGTTTTGCAAATATTTTCCATTAGTCTGTGACTTGTCTTTTTCTATTTCTCAGTGTCTCTTATAGAGCAGAGGTTGTAAATTTTAATGATGTCAAATTAATCACTTTTTCTTTTATAAATCATGGTTCGGCTGTGTTTTAAAAATTCATTTCTAACCTCAAATTGATGAACAAAATCTATAAAGAGATAAAAGACCAGTCACTCTAAGCTTGAAAGCCTCTATAATTTTAGAAAAAAAGGTATAAATTTCAACTTAAGTATAATTCAGATTCTTTGAAATGGAAAGAATTATATGAAGAGACTTGGACCATGTGTTATATTCCAAGAGATGCCTTAAGGATTTATGTGGTGACTTAAAACCACAGAATTCATTCTCTCACAGCCCTGGGGGACAGTCCAAAAGGAATCTTTCTGTGTCCTTATATGGTAGAAAGGGAGAAGGAGCTCTCTGGGGTCTCCTTTAAAAAGGGACTATAATCAATCAAGAGGGCCCCTGCATTCATGACTCAGGACTGATCTCCTTTAGCATGGACTGGATGGATCTCCTTCTAGTCCAAAGGACTCTCAAGAGTCTTCTCCAACATAAAAATTTGAAAGCATCGATTCTTCAGTGCTCAGCTTTCTTTATAGTCCAACTCTCACATCCATACAAGATTACAGGAAAAACCATAACTTTGACTAGACAGAGCTTTATTGGCAAAGTAATGTCTCTGCCTTTTAATATGCTGACTAGGTTGGTCATAACTTTCCTTCCAAGGAGTAAGCCTCTTTTAATTTCATGATTGAAATCACCATCTGCAGTGATTTTGGAGCCCCCCAAAATAAAGTCAGCCACTGTTGCAAATATTCCCATCTATCTGCCATGAAGTGATGGGACCAGATGCCATGATCTTAGTTTTCTGAATGTTGAGCTTTTAGCCAACTTTTTCACTCTCCTCTTTCACTTTCATCAAGAGGCTGTTTAGTTCTTCTTCACTTTCTGCCATAAGGGTGGTGTCATCTGCATATCTGAGGTTATGGATATTTCTCCCAGAAATCTTGATTCCAGCTTGTGCTTCATCCATTCTAGCATTGCTCATGATGTACTCTGTATATAAGTTAAATAAGCAGGGTGAACAATATACAGCCTTGACATACTCTTTTTCCTATTTGGAACCAGTCACTTGTTCCATGTCCAGTTCTAACTGTTGCTTCCTGACCTGCATACAGATTTCTCAGGAGGCAGGTCAGGTGGTCTGGTATTTCCATTTCTTTCAGAATTTCCCACAGTCTGTTGTCATCCACAAAGTCAAAGGAATTGGCATAGTCAATAAAGCAGAAATAGATGTTTTTCTGGAAATCTCTTCTTTTGCAATGATCCAACAGATATTGGCAGTTTGATCTCTGGTTTCTCTGCCTTTTCTAACACCAGCTAAAACATCTGGAAGTTCACAGTTCACATATTGTTGAAGCCTGGCTTGGAGAATTTTGAGCATTACTTCGCTAGTGTGTGATATGAGTGCAATTGTGCGGTAGTTTGAACATACTTTGGCATTGCCTTTCTTTGGGATTGGAATGAAAACTGACCTTTTCCAGTCCTGTGGCCACTATTAAGTTTTCCAAATTTGCTGGCATACTGAGTGCACCACTTTCACAGCATCATCTTTTAGGATTTGAAATAGTTTAACTGAAATTCCATCATCTCCACTAGCTTTGTTCATAGTGATTCTTCCTCAGGCCCACTTGATTTTGCCTTCCAGGATGTCTGTCTGTAGGTGAGTGATCACACCATTGTGGTTATCTGGGTCATGAAGATCTTTTTTGTTCAGTGCTTTTGTGTATTCTTGCCACCTCTTCTTAATACCTTCTGCTTCTTTTAGGTCCACACCACTTCTGTCTTTTATTGTGTTCATCTTTGCATGGACTATTCCCTTGGTATCTCTATTTTCTTGAAGAGATCTCTAGTCTTTCCCATTCTTTTGGTTTCCTCTATATCTTTGCATTGATCACTGAAGAAGACTTTCTTATCTCTCCTTGCTTTTCTTTGGAACTCTACATTTAAATGTGTATATTGTTCTTTTTCTCCTTTGCTTTTCACTTCTCTTCTTTTCACAGCTATTTGTAAGGCCTCTTCAGACAGCCATTTTGTTTTTTGCATTTCTTTTCCTTGGGGATGGTCTTGATCCCTGTCGCCTGTACAATGTCATGAACCTCCATCCATAGTTCGTCAGGCACTCTGTCTATCAGATCTAGTCCCTTAAGTCTATTTCTCACTTCCACTGTATAATTTTAAGGGATTTGATTTAGGTCATGCCTGAGTGGTCTAGTGGTTTTCCCTACTTTCCTCAATTTAAGTCTGAATTTGGCAATAAAGAGTTCATGATCTGAGCCACAGTCAGCTCCTGGTCTTGTTTTTGCTGACTGTGTAAAGCTTCTCCATCTTTGGCTGCAAAGAATATAATCAATCTGATTTCAGTGTTGACCATCTGGTGATGTCCATGTGTAGAGTCTTCTCTTGTGTTGTTGGAAGAGGGTCTTTGCTATGACCAGTGTGTTCTCTTGGAAAAACTCTATTAGCCTTTGCCCTGCTTCATTCTGTACTCCAAGGCCAAATTTGCATGTTACTCCAGGTGTTTCTTGACTTCCTACTTTTGCATTCTGGTCCCCTATAATGAAAATGACATCTTTTATAGGTGTTAGTTCTAAAAGGTCTTGTAGGTCTTCATAGAACTGTTCAACTTCAGCTTCTTCAGCGTTACTGGTTGGGGCATAGGCTTGGATTACCGTGATATTGAATGGTTTGCCTTGGAAATGAACAGAGATCATTCTGTCGCCTTTGAGATTGCATCCAAGTACTGCATTTTGGACTATTTCATTGACCATGATGGCTACTCTATCTCTTTTAGGTCTTCTTGCCCACAGTAGTAGATGTAATAGTGATCTGAGTTAAATTCACCCATTCCAGTCCATTTTAGTTTGCAGATTCCTAAAATGTCGACATTTACTCTTGCCATCTCCTGTTTGACCACTTCCAATTTGCCTTGATTCATGGACCTAACATTCCGGGTTCCTATGCAATATTGTTCTTTACAGCATTGTACTTTACTTCCATCACCAATTATATCCACAACTGGGTGTTGTTTTTGCTTTGGCTCCATACCTTCATTCTTTCTGGAGTTATTTCTCCACTGATCTCCAGTAGCATATTGGGCACTTACCGACCTGGGGAGCTCATCTTTCAGTGCCCTATCTTTTTGTCTTTTCAAATCAAATCCCTTATGATTATACAGAAGTGACAAATAGATCCAAGGGGTTAGATCTGACAGACAGGGAGCCTGAAGAACTATAGATGGAGGTTCATGACATTGTTCAGGAATCAGTGATCAAGACCATCCCCCAGAAAATGAATGCAAAAAGGCAAAATGGCTGTCTGAGGAGGTCTTACAAATAGCTGTGAAAAGAAGAGAAGTGAAAGGCAAAGGAGAACTGGAAAGATATTCCCATTTGAATGCAGAGTTCCAAAGAATAGCAAGGGGGAGATAAGAAGGCCTTCCTCAGTGATCAATGCAAAGATATAGAGGAAACCAATAAAATGGGAAAAACTAGAGATTTCTTCAAGAAAATTAGAAATACCAAGGGAATAGTTCATGCAAAGATGGGCACAATAAAGGACAGAAATGGTAGGCACCTAAAAGAGGCAGAAGATATTAAGAAGAGGTGGCAAGCATACACAGAAGAACTGTACAAAAAAGATCTTCATGACCCAGATAATCAGTGGTGTGATCACTCACCTAGAGACAGACATCCTGGAAGGCAAAATCAAGTGGGCCTTATGAAGCATCACTATGAATAAAGCTAGTGGAGATGATAGAATTCCAGTTGAACTCTTTCAAATCCTAAAAGATGATGCTCTGAAAGTGGTGCACTCAGTATGCCAGCAAATGTGGAAAACTCAGTAGTGGCCACAGGACTGGAAAAAGTGAGTTTTCATTCCAATCTTAAAGAAAGGCAATACCAGAGAATGTTCAAAATACTGCACAAAGGTACCTCTCTCACACACTAGCGAAGTAATGCTCAAAATGCTCCAAGCCAGGCTTCAACAGTATGTAAACCATGAACTTCCAGATGTTCAAGCTGCATTTAGAAAAAGCAGAGGCACCAGAGATCAAACTGCCAACATCTGTTGGATCATCGAAAAAGTGAGAAAGTTCCAGAGAAACATCTGTTTCTGCTTTTTTGACTATGCCAAAGCCCTTGACTGTGTGGATGACAACAAACTGTGGAAAATTCTGAAAGAGATGGAAATACCAGACCACCTGACCTGCCTCCTGAGAAATCTGTATGCAGGTCAGGAAGCAACAGTTAGAACTGGACATGGACCAACAGACTGGTTCCAAATTGGGAAAGGAGGACATCAAGGCCGTATATTGTCACCCTGCTTATTTAACTTATATGCAGAGTACATCATGAGAAACACTGGGCTGGAAGAAGCACAAGCTGGGATCAAGATTGCCAGGAGAAATATCAATAACCTCAGGTATGCAGATGACACCACCCTTATGGCAGAAAGTGAAGAGGAACTAAAAAGCCTCTTGCTGAAAGTGAAAGAGGAGAGTGAAAATGTTGGCTTAAAGCTCAACATTTAGAAAACTAAGATCATGGCATCTGGTCCCATCATTTCATGGGAAATAGATGGGGAGAGAGTGGAAACAGTGTCCGACTTTATTTTTCTGGGCTCCAGAATCACTGCAGATGTTGACTGCAGCCATGAAATTAAAAGACTCTTACTCTTTGGAAGGAAAGTTATGACCAACCTAGTCAGCATATTAAAAAGCAGAGATATTACTTTGTCAACAAAGGTCCGTCTAGTCAAGGCTATGGTTTTTCCAGTAGTCATGTATGGATGTGAGAGTTGGACTGTGGAAAAAGCTGAGCACTGAGAAATTGATGCTTTTGAACTGTGGTGTTGGAAAGGCCCTTGAGAGTCCTGTGGACTGCAAGGAGAGCCAACCATTCCATCCTAATGGAAATCAGCCCTAAATGTTCATTGCAAGGACTGATGCTGAAGTTGAAACTCTACTACTTTGGCCACCTGATGAGAAGAATTGATTCGTTTGAAAAGCCCTTGATGTTGGGAAAGATTGAAGGCAGGAGGAGAAGGGGATGACAGAGGATGGTTGGATGATATCACTGACTCAATGGACATGAGTTTTAGTAGGCTCCAGGAATTGGTGATGGACAGGGAAACCTGGAATGCTGCAGTCCACGGGGTCGCAAAGAGTCAGACAGGACTGAGTGACTGAACTGAACTAATTGAAATTGCATATGCAGAGACTGGGGCTTCCCAGGTGGGTCAGTGGTAAAGACTCTGCCTGCCAATGCAGGAGGCTCAGGAGATGTGGGTTCCATCCCTGGGTGGGGAAGATATCCTGGAGGCGAAAATGGCAATTCATTCTAGTACTGTTGCCTGAGAAATCCAATAGACAGAAGAACCTGGCTAGCTACATGATCCATGATCCATGGGAACTTTGAACACATCCTCTATTTTTTAGGCAGCTGGGAAAACAACAGAGGATGTGTTCTCAATATCATACCGCACATTTGTCCACGTTGAGAAAATTCAGAGGGAGTCTGCTAGAAAGTCATCCTCATTAATTCTCTTACTTAAAGTAAATTTTAGGTTACAGGTAGCATCCACAAGCTTATTTTGTACTAGACTCTTAGTATTTATTTTCGTAATCATCTTGTTCTTCCCAAAAAAGTTAACAATGGGTGTGATGTTTCTGTTGCTTGAGTGAAAACTTAATGTTCAGTTTTGTATAAGTCTGTCAATTGTCTCTATTATAGGAACAGTCAGTTTACCACTGTCATGGACAAAAACAGCAAGCATGGGAAAACAAACTCACAAATGTAGGCTATTTTATATTTTGGAGAAGGAAATGACAATCTATTCCAGTATTCTCACCTGGAAAATCCCATGGAGAGAGAAGCCTGGTGGGCCAGAGTCCATGTAGTCACAAAGAGTTGGACACGACTGAGCATCCAAGCACATTTTATAGTTAAAAGAGTAATTCTTAATATTCATGCATGAATTCTTAGAGGAAATTTATGAAATTAAGTATTAATAAAATTGGATAAAATGCTCCCCTTATATGTAGTAGCTGGATATAAAATGTTTCTGATTTTGAAAAATTCAAAAGTAGTAAAATTGCTGATGATTACAAAATATTGGTGATTATGACAATTTTCCTCATAAGTTATAAAGGAATTACAAATGTCAGGATTTCTGTTATGCTAGAATGGAAATGTGAAAGAAAATTTTCAGCAATTCAATTTCAGGAGCTGAAACACCAAGTGGGTATAAGTTGTCCATATCTGCATGCAGAGAGAAGCATCATGTGGTGAATAGATGATATTTTAAAGCTAGACTGAGACAAGTGTTCTTTGTCAAGTCTCTGAGCTATTTCATCTTCAAACTTAATATTTACTCTGCAGGGTTGGAAGAATTCAAAAATATGAAGTGAAGGCACCAAGATTGTGTCTAATGGTTTGGGTGATTGGTGAGGATATATCCTTAGTTGGAAAGTGTTCCCATGAGCACAAGGAACCCCTTTTGACTCTTAGATTGATTCTCCTCCCGTTAGGAGGAATAAGTTCTGGGAAAATGAGATTTCTGAGACTCCTTCATCATCACGGTGCCAGATAACATTCAGGTACAACAAAAAAAAAAAACACTTAACTGAAATAACTACAGAGGAATGTCTGTCCTGTTTCCTCAGAGGAATTTCTTACACCATGCCTTTTCTTCACTTTATAAATATGTTCATTGTAATTATATACCAACTGTATTATGTTTATTATAAAAATACTTAGTAATTTCTTACATCCTTCCACCTGACTCATAGAAGAGGCACCACCGTCTCACTTTGCAAACCAAGGGACTAGATGCATTTTGATAACATTCTAAGGGTTCATAAACATTAGTTGACAAACAAGTA